>NC_142678.1:5597169-5757169 GCF_964200805.1 Pocillopora damicornis
GATGCTCCAATTTTTCTTTGTCTCATGTAAACATCTTTTTCTAGTTCTTTACCAAGCTCAAAACTTACCATCTCCCTTATTCTGTTTACTCTTATTATTATTGTTGTCATAATTATTGAAATCAATATTATTGTTAAAAGGGGTAAGCTTCTAAGGAAACAATGGTCCTGTATCAGTGGGGGAGTGTAGCAAGATACCGGTAATTTTTTTTTATCAACTGAGTTGTTGATGTAAATTGCCCATTGTAAAGGGTTTCAAAGCTGAAATTTTTGGCAGTAGCCCCTCATCTGAGCAAAAGTATTATTTTTACTTTTATAAATAACTACTTTTGTTAAAATGTTTGTCAGTCATTGATTGAAAATCAATATTTATTTTTTTCCTATGCAGGCCTTTTAGGGGATAAGACTTTCCCACTCTGTAAAAAAGGTGTGTATGTGGTCAACTGTGCTCGTGGTGGTATCATTGATGAGGCTTCTCTGCTGAAGAATTTGGAATCAGGGCAGTGTGGTGGAGCAGGTCTGGATGTGTTTGAAACTGAACCTCCCACTGGTGAGTCTAGAACTGAGAATTTTCTTTCTTTCGATTGTTTGTCCGTTTTATGGATTTTTTTTCTTTTTGATCACTATAAATGGGTTAGATCTGACTTGATGTCAAGTTTATGTCAGAGTAATTGTTAGATTATCAAGCTTCATCATCTGGAATTTTTTGTATGAGGAGGGGGTTCTCTTGGGTTCACAGCCACCGTAACCCTTTACTTGTATCATCAGTATACATATTCTCCATACTGTTCTCTATACATTTTCTATGGTACTGGCAAGGAGAATTTGTTTAACAATCAAGAGTTTTTTAAGCTGGTGATCATTTCCTTTATTCTCATGACCTCAGTGTTTGTTTTAGGGGTGATACTGCAGATAGGGGAAAATAGGAAAATAGTTAATTATCACTCGTAAGGGTTAAAGGGTCAAAGGATTTGTACAAGTTACAGAAAATTGAACATTGATTTTGGTTCTTGTTTTTGTGACCTCCAGTTTTCTATTAACAAAAAAAAAAGTGATAATTCTGATATTGGTTTAGGTCACTTAAAATATGGTCACAATGTTCAACAGGTGGGTAATTTGAACAGAAATATCATGTATTTTTTTTCAGTCATTTTCCAGGCTCAAGAGAGTTGTGGAAAATGAGTAACTATTGTTTATTTGAGGGAAAGAATAAATAAACATGTCTTGAATTTAGTGAACCTTTCCTCATTAATTTTAAAAATAAACCAACTTCTCAACATTGATCATGGAAGATATCAAAAAGTTCCAGGAAAAGGTCAGCAAAAATGAACCCTCTACACCCCAGGAATGACAAGCATCTAATTTCTTCTTACAATATCACTCCTGAATCACACATTAAGGTTATGAGAATAAAGGAAATGATCACCAACTAAAGGAACTCTTAATTTTTAACCCTTTAACTCCCAAGATCTAATTGTCAATTCTCCCCTCTACCTGCTACACATTCCCTTGTTAATTGATTACAAGAATTAGGTGTTCAATCAAGGTAATAAATTGTACCTAATGAGTTTGAAACTTCTCATTACCTGTTTGCTGTATAATGTATGGATGCTATAGGGAGAAGTTACATGGTAATCACTTCAGGGAGCTAAAGGGTTAAACAAGTTCTCATCAAAATGTTAGAAAATGTATAGAGAACAGTATGGAGAATATGCATACTGATGTTGGGGTGTAAAGGGTTAGGGAATGTTTTGAGTTTCAAAGAGTAAAAGTTTTGTGTTAAATTTTTGTCGGTAGGAGTATCTGCCCAGCTGGCCCAACACCCTAAAGTCATAGCTTGTCCTCACCTTGGGGCCAGCACAGTGGAGGCACAAACTAGAGTTGCCAAGGAGATTGCTGAGCAGTTTGTTGATGCTGTACAAGGGAAGTCCCTCTTTGGTGTGGTGAGTTAATATTTCATTTTTGAGATAAATTGTAGCAAAATATTTAATTTAGTCATAATAGGGTAGCAGATGGCTAGCAGGCAGATATCAAAGCCTGTAATGTGCTGGTGGCTACCCTGCAGGCTACAAATGTCATTGTACTCTACAGATATATAATTCTCTTGTAATTGGGTGACTTTGTGGAGCATTAAAAATAAATTTTAATCTACCTTGAAGTACAAGGGTTCAGTTATCCTTAGAAAAGGGAAAGTCCTTCAGGACACAACCTGCCTGCTCTTCTACACTACCCATTTGTATAATGAATTAATTAAAACCTCTGATCCATGAACTGACCATTATTTGTGGGCAGTTTTTGCATGTCAGGGGCAGATCTAGGGGAGGGGTGTGGGCAGTGCAAACCCCCCTTCCCCCCTGAGGTGAGAAATTAGAAAACTGTATGTCACATACAGTTTTCTGAAATAGCCAGTATCCTACCAAATAAAACCATAAAAGAACTGTGGTTTAGGTGTTTAGAAGTAAAATATGAGATTAAGTTGAAGGATTTATATGTTCATCAAAACAACATGTTTACAGCAATCCATTATCACTGTGTAGTATGCTTCACAGTTATACCTATGTTTTAGAAATCATGGTGTTTTAGAGATCATGGTGCACCCTCCCTTAATCCTTGAAAAAAAAAATCCTTGATCTGCCCCACCATGTCATGTGGTGGGTTCTCATGCAGCCATTGAGAAGTAAAGAGAAAAAATACATTGAATAATTGAAAGAGGGATGGATGACATTGCTAAATGTTACTTACTGTGAAAACTCTGACTATGAAAGTGATCTTTGCAGTAATGAATACTACTTAAACTGTAGTGAAATTAAGGCCTGAAAAAAATTCAGGCCTGTACAGGATTTGAACCCATGACCTCTGCAATACTAGTGCAGTGCTCCACCAGCTGAGCTAACAAGCCAACTGGGAGCTGGTCATTATGTTGGTTCCAAATAAATGTGTGAAGTGATGAATAAGACTTTGAATGTATGGAAATCACGTAATGTGAACTATAGATAAAAATGAAAACTTTCTTGGACTGAGAGCAGAATTTTCTTTATAACATAAAAAAAGCCTTCAAAGAACCAGGGGTATTATTTTGTCACAGGTCAATGCCACATTCTTAGCAGATGCTCTCAAGCCTCAGGCCCAGCCTTGGTTAAGCTTGGGTGAAAAACTGGGTAAGGTGGTGGCATGCCTCTCTCAGGGAAAAGTTGCCAAGGCAACAGTAACAACTTATGGTGCTGATATGAAACCTGCTGGACGGTACATCACAGCTGCTGTGTCATCAGGAATTATGGGAAGTGAAGCTAATTTAGTGAATTCTTCTGTAATGGCCAAGGAGAAGGGATGTCAGGTGAGTCAAGTTAACTTCAAACCTTTCACTCCTGGGCTCTCAATAGTAATTCTCCTTACTGTCTGCCATACAATTCTTATAAATGATTTTGGAGAATTTGGTATTGGATCAACTAACAATCTCCTGATTGATATTTTTCTTTATTCTTGTCCCTTGTCTGCTTGATATTGTATTGATATTGTAAGGAGAAATTCTGTCTTGGTTTCTTATGGGAGTCAAAAGAGTCAAACAGTTAACATGGACATAAAGGCTCCCTCTTGTTTGAATTGGACAAAGTAGTAATCATGATAAAAAGCATGTGTTACCGCCAATGGTGACCAGGCATGGAAAAACAAAACTTTTCATCCAAACTCCTTTATGAAGGCGTTAAAACAAATTAGGCTGAATACTTACAGTATTTAAGGCAACATTAAGTTCAAAATCAAGAAAAAAAACTGAACAACGTCAAAACTCATGGGCCTCATTGCACCATTCCAGAATGCCAGCACAGTTTTGGCTCAAAAACTTAGATATCCCATATGGTAACCCATGTGACGGCCATGCATCAATGAGTGGCAACAGTATGCCTAGATTATGCCCTCTCTTTGCCAAAACAAGCAGGTACAAATCTGAGTGGAAGGGGGACATATGTCTCGTACTATATATGATAACAACCAGTGTGTCATTTATTTATAATCCTGAAACCATAAATTGGGTCTTTTCTCGTATAAATACTATTGCATCGAGTCGAATTTCTGTTTCCAGAATATATTAATGAATGGTCATTGGAGACTGAAATGTCAAAGGTTTTTTTTTGGTTTGGGAGATGGATATTTACTGATCTTTCACAGTATGTTTCAATGCCATATTTGAGCAACTTCAAGAGTCATTTTGCTGCACCTTTTTTTTTTTTATTAGCAATCAGGTAAAATTGATTGCATTCTTCTCTTAGGATGTTGTGGTTCCTCATTTCAGGTATCGTCCACCCATGTGGATACAGTAGGTCTCCCATATCCTGCTGCAGTGTCCATCACATTCAACTGTGACAGCAAAGATACTACTTTAACTGGAACAGTGGTGGGTCTTGATGTACCAGTGCTTGTTAAGTTTGACAGCCTGGTGTTCTCTGGTGCAGTGCCACTCTCTGGAAATTTGTCCTTTGTTAAGGGAAGTCCTGGGAAGGTTTTGGCTGACCTTGTGCCAAAATTTGGAGAGAATGGTTCTATCAACTACGTCCATGTGGCAGGAGGGGGTGCAGAGAGTGTTGTTGTTGTCAGTACTTCCTCACAAATCTCAGCTGGTTACCCCTGCATTGCTCTGTGAACTGAGTGTTTGGTCTCTAGTGAATAACCTCTCATAGTGTTTGTCAAGTCAAATTAGATTCAACAATAATTCATATAGTTTTGCAACCAAACTGCAAATGTAGTTGCTTGGTTGTGTAAGATCTAGTTCAGACTTGCATCTGCTCTTGTCGGCAATTCAGAACATGAAAAGTGAGACATGTAATCAGTTTAAGAAAAACAATTTCAGTATGTAATGGCTCTGCCACTTTTTTAGCTGGGAGGGGATTTTGACTTTAGAAGGACTTTGATTCAAATACTGAACTGAGCTCACCACATGCCAAACTAAATGCATAAGTTATGATAAATGTTTGGTGAAACTGTTGGTAATCTATGATTGCCTGAATCAACAGGCATTCCTATGGGTCAGTTCAGAGTAGAGTGGAGTGGAGCTCATGAAAACTTTAGTGACTGGAATGGGCCTAAGTTACGGCGTTGTCAATGATTAGAAATGAAAAAAAACTGTGACATCAGGAGGACAAAATGTGACTTAATTTCCTACTAGTTTAGTTTTAATGGTAGACAGTAACAGAACAATAAAAAAGGAGCTTGCCTTGAGCTTAAAAGCTCAATAACCTGTAATTTGCAGTTTATGCATGTTGTGAACTCGAATGTGTCTTGTACGTTGAGAAAGCATCAGAGAATTGTGAGAGAACTGTGAAGTGACTTAATTGCAACATCACAAAAGAGTATAGAAATGTGAGGATTGGCGAGGCAGCCTTGGATCGCATTTAGAGAGATGGTTTACAAAGGAAAGTTGAGAATATTTATTATTTAACCATAATTTTTTTTCTGGATGTAGGATGGTTCCTCCGTGTTTTTTGTTTTGACACTGCAAGTTCCTTTCGTTTATAGTTTTACTAAGCTATGTGCTGTATCCAAACATAGGTTTCCATTAAATGATTAGAATGATGAACTGTTGTTTCTGGCAGGTATTGTAAAGTCTGATCTGCGCTCACAAGGCGAAAACAAACATCAAATGTCACAGAGGACTGTGGATATATGTACGCTTAGGAGTGACATACCCACTGAGAAATACTGAGCAATGATGCTAGAAGCGCTAGGTTGTTCAGGTGTGAATAGAACAATAAATGAAGCGTATAATTAACATGCCTACACAGGGTGGGTAGGGACGTGATCCAAAGCCCTACAACGCCTTTGACTTCCCGTGTGTTCCTGCGCCTTTCCTGAGATCAATTTCCTTGACCTGTTAAGCAGCATCAGAAGTCTGCTGTTTTGCATTCTTTCAAAATATTTAAACGGATCTCGACAAAAAGCCAAGTACTGCACAGACACGGTCCCAAATAATCAGTTAAAGTTAGAAGATTCGGCGACTCGAACGTGCCGAAACTGGATTAAAACTTCGCGCAGTCGAGGGGGGGGAAGGCTTTTAAGAAGATCTACTTTCTGTATGAGCTTGTTGTGAGAGCTTTTACAGTAAGTCTACGCACAACTAAGTAATTTACGTCAAAGTAACCCTATCTCCTCGGCATGAAGTGACGAGTGACTTCGCTCCTTGTGGAAAGAAGAGAGACTGAGACCCCCTGCCTCGGATGGATACTGGTCCCTTAGAGAACACCCCCAGCGCCCCCTCAAGTTTTCTTTACAGTTTGTCGGTATCCATCTTCACTACTGGGTGGAGAGAAGTACTCGTGGGAGAAGGGCCTTGTACCAAGAATACAACACAATAACCCCTGCCAGAACACACCCCAAACTCGTTCCCAGGGTCCACTCTCTTTCTCCCCTCCAGGAAGTACTGTATCTTCTTGAGAGAGGGAGAGAGAGGACCCTTTGAACTAGTTTTACTTCCGGCACTGTCAAGAGGGCTTCAAATCAGAAGTAGACAACTTCCAATATAAAAAAAGAGAACTTCATGATTGTTCGAGTTTTTTAAATCAAATTTAATGTTATGCAGAACTTTTTGTCTACTCTCAGTTGTTTCATCTTTTGTGTCATTCTCAGCAGTTTACTAAAAAAAAATCTATATTCCAATAGCCTACACTTGCATTCAGATTTTATCCTTTCTGAGACACCTGCGATCATACTCCACGAGCTGTAAAAAGTTAAACAGAATTGAAGAAGTTATTTGTGACTAGGGAACTTTGGCATAGCCTGATCCATTACAACAAGGACAAAACTTTGCGAATATCATTCCCAGTGCAACCTGTAAGAGAAAAATAAGAAAAGCGCTCTTCAAACTAAATTACGAGAGGATAGCAGTAAACAGATTCTGTTTTACGGAGCCACCCTCACAGGATGCATGCTCTCTCCAGACTCCTAGGGCCGCGGTTACGTCTCGATATTTCGAGCCCCCTCATTACTCGTTTTTACGCTTCGCAAATCCACGAGTTGAAATGAAAACATTTTTTCAGGAATTTTGCTGAAGGCTCGATATGTGTAACGTCTTTAACGTCGCGAGAGCTCTCTTCAGCTTAACACGTAAATAGCGTGGGTAATTTGCTTTCGGTATTACTGTTTTCAGGGAACCAAACATTTTGCTGTTGTTTTGTAAAGGAAGGCTAGAAAATGCGCAAAGTTTCAAAATGTATATGCAAGGCTAATAACAACGTTCTACGCAATAAATCCTATGTTTCACCTCTCCTTCGTTGCCGTCACTTCGCGCCTAAATTTCCTTGATGAGTGCGGTGGTGACGCGAATACTAGAAATCTAGTTCTCTCTCAAAACCCTCACGAAAGAAAGAGCCAGTCACTCAGGGTAAAGCTGCTATTCGCCTCACCTTCATCGAGGTACACATAGACGGCTTTGGAACTCCATCGGGAAGTTTGTTACGTAAATGGACAACAAAAATAAGGAAGGCGATGATCACAACACCCAGAATAGTAATGACACTAAAAAAAAAAGAAAAAACTCAGATTAACAAAGAGATAGAGCACTCAAAAATTACCATACTGATGATCAATCTCTCTTTAACTTCTCTTTTGGGGCAGTGAAGTTTGATACGTTAAACTGAATAATTTGGTCTACAGATTTGAGGCAACTAGAATAGCAGCCTTTACGTTCGAGAAAGCGTCAGATACTGGTAAACGTTATTCAACACGCTTCTTATACACCCCTACTCGAAGCTTCCAAAAGCAGCCCCCCCATACACACACATACACACACTCCGCAGGGAGCAAAAAACCCAATTTTCCGCTGGGTAAACCATACAATTGTAGCTCTACTCTATATTTCTAATATAATAAACCGTTGAAACCGTTGATGTTTGCGATCGCGATCATGCCGCAAAATAAAAACTTCTTAGCGTACCATGAGAGGACCTTCAGCGCAGTTATTTCCTTTGTTTACTCAGCAATTCCAGCCTCGCACGAAAAGCTTCGCTATCCCATCGTGCTATCTTCGGAAAAGATAGCTTGTAGATTATTGTCCCGGATAGGATGACACATGCGATCGTATGCATCAATAGTCAATCAACAAGATCGAGTCACGCTGCATTTGCGCGACTATCCGATTGAAAGACAGTCAAGTTTGACTCCTACGATTCCTCGCTTGCGAGTTCAAAATCCTTTTTAGAGTAATTAATATTCAGAACACCTGTATAACTCGTACATAAATAATCGTACAAGTACCTTCAACTATGTCCTCAATTTTATTTACCTCATGGTAGCGACTGCAGTTAAGCCAAAGCCAGTTGAGCTTGAGCCAGAAGGGCAGGCGTATTTTGAATACAAAACAGTCTCCTGAAAAAGACAATTTATCAGTCGAACACTAAGTAGAGCAAGGCAAAGAATGAAAGAGTGGAGCCTGGAACGATAAGAGGAGAGGAACGAGCATAAGGTAGTATAATTTAAATCACATAAAACAAACAAACAAACTGTAACAGTCAGTGCAATCTTTTCAATTGAGTGTCGAAAGTAATCCATAATTACTTTGGTTTTGCTTTACTACGCTGTGATTTTCCAAAAATCGAGCACCACTTTCTCAACCAATCAGATTCAAAACTAACACCAGTCACGACTTGGTCACGCGTGATTTTTCTGTTTTCTATGAGCTCTCATTGGCTCCTGGTGATATTTCCCTTTTTTCTGATTGGCTCCTGTATTACTTTGGCTTTAGTGTTATGACACTCAATGTTAATGCAATTAATAGCTTAAAATCACTGAGTTCTAGGAGCTTACGTAAGCATTTTTTGTGGTATAAGCAATCACTGGGTCGACTTTGCCTTCCTCTTTTGGATCGCATTTAAGAACCACAGAAAACACTGAAGTCCTGAAAAAACAAAACAAAACAAAACAAAACAAGCTCTAGTTGACGATTAGACAATACTTTATCAATTAGTTGTTATTTGCTGCTTGTTCCTGAATTCTAATCACAATAAATTTGCTCTGATCAATGATATAATCACTAAAAAGCCAGTTTTACCTCAAGCGTAAATTAATATCGCTATTTTATTAAGGATTTTTAAAAGTTTCGACGACCACCGAAAATGGCTGAAAATGTTTTCATTCATTGATTCCGAGTTGGTGCCTAGGCCCACACATGTAAATGAAATTTCCAGGTATTTTTTTTGGAGCATTAACTTTGACTTTTTCGAACGATCGAAAGAGTGAGGGGTGAGAGACTGCGTCTGGGTTTTTTAGTTGCCATAAAGCAGAATTCCCCCACACACCCTCACTGATATATTGTCTTGATAGCTCAGTTGAAGCTGCCCTGTCAACATGCGGGCACCCTCGGGACACCCTCGGAGCGCGTTTGGGGTGCCCTCGGGAAATAGAAAACGCATTCGTTACCCCTGACTACTCATGGAAATGATAAAATACTTAATTCTCTCATGAAGTTAAAAAAATGTGGGCTTTCCAACCAATTAATTGAGGTCAAAGGTCACAGTTTTGGTTTTCACCGTCTTTTCCGACTCTCTGTTTCTTGATTTCCCCTATCTATATATATATATATATATGAAGATCTTTTTGACTACGAGAGCCGCAGATTGACTGTAGTCACATGCATTGACAAGATACTTTCATTCAAGGTTGCTTCATTTACCATAGATCCTTCGTAGGAAATCTTATACATACTTATTGAAAGCTGTCCCTTTGTATGTCAAAAAATTTTCCCCGTCTTCTCTGTGGAAAAATTCAGCTGTGTCTTGTTTTGCAACGCTGTAAAACTCTGAAGTATTTATTCCTTTTTGTTCCATACAAGCCTATTGGAAGGTAAAAATGAAGGCAACAGTTACTCTGGTGTGCGCAACGCATATAAATGAATTACCTTAAGCGTGTAGGGCTGAAACAGTTACAAGAGATCTACTTGTTTACGTTGTATTACACAATTACACTTAGTCAGAAACAAATTTCTAGGCTCCAAAGAGGTCCTGGGATTGTTTTGGGTCATTTCAAGACAGTCAAGGTCACGTCATTTCTCGGTTGCTACTTTGTGTTTGGTGTTTGAATTCTCTCGTCTTACTTAAAGTGAATGGAAGAACAAAATGATATGGAAGTTTTTCACCTCACAACGGATTTGAACCTAAATTAACAGGATCTTAGGGGAGTTTGCGTTTCAGTTTCAGTGCTATTGACTGTAATTACGACATGAGATGTTTTTTTTCTTCATTTTTCGGTACTAACATCAGTTCAGGTATGATCAATGATTACTATATGCGTGACATGTCGCCCTAAGCCGTAGCTGGACGAAGTGTTCAGTGACGAAAATTGGGCAAAACAGCTGAGCCAGACTCAACCTAGTCTCGTACCCATACTTTATTGGTCAAGCGGTTACGGTTAAACGGTAGGATCTGGGTATGGGATTAATACTGAACATTATACTTACAGCAACACCTTTACAAGCAGATCCATTCAGTGAATATGAGTCGCATGGGTTCCAACTAAAGCTTGAGTTTGTGTAATTTGAAGGAATATTGAAAAATCTGGGGAAAAAATGACATTAAGATCTAAAAGAAGATAAGTAGCTAGGCCCTTATAGATTGTTCTAGTAAAAAAAGTATAGCATTGCCCAATTTATTTCCAAATTATGCTCGTTTCTGAAAATTATGCTTTTTTTTTGGAGGGTATCCTTCTCAATAAGAAACTTAAAACAATCCATAATTACATGTGTACTGTTAATCACGTATGACTTCGATTTTATTTTTAGTTACGCACTTGCTCTGATGCGTGATGAAACACGACCACAAATTTAAATATGTTCTGACCAAGAGATAATAAACTCTTTTTCTGCTATTGATCTTGATATTTTGTTGCTTATCAAAGCGGGAACTGGGGCCGACGCAATATTTTACTTTCGGCGTGCCCAGTCCTCTGGATGACGAACGACGCGGTAGTACGGTAACCCTCTCTTTTCCAAGACATTGCAAAATTGAAAATAGACTGAATCATGGACGGGACTTAAAAATGATGAATCTACGAGAACAAACAAGTCATGACTCTGAAAAAACTGAAAATATGCTGATTAGGCGAGCAGTTCGGCGTTCAAAAAACAAATTTGCAGAAATTGCACTCGTTTTTCCATATAATGCCAAAACTTTTTCTAGCATAATGGGAATTGGGGCCACTCAACCAGAACTTTGCAGGGGCAATACTGCAATACCTACCTGCTAGTGTTTGTCTCTTTTCGCAAACCGTCATATTTTGACATAGATCACACATGCAAACCTCCGTTCATCACCTTGTATTATTCTATTGAATTAATAAGCCTTTCGACCTAGTCAAACAATTGGGTGGTCCTTGTTACTTTTTTCTCTTTATCTAAGTCCAAAAAAAGCCCAAAAGGGCTAAGAATACTCTCGAGCGATTCATCCTAACGAGGTCCATGGCAAGAAGTACTTTTAAATCTGGAAATAGAAGAGATCGGTGGACACCGTCTAACTTTTAGCCAATAATTTCCAAATTTTCTTTTTCGGTTCAAAAAATACTTGTTTTTAGTAGGTGCATGTCAACGATTTATCGAGCGGCCTTTGTACGCGAGCATACTCGTGTCAATGCGCACCTACATACTGTAGTATAATATGTCTATACCTTGGCTTGCCTTCTTTCCCTGCTAGTTTTCTAAGATCAATTTCTCCCTCATCCATTGAGCAGCGACAAGAGGTTATTTTCTTGAGTTTCTTTTCATGGCCAGAAACAGAGCCTGACAGAAAACAAATCGCCAGACCAAGGAAGACCAAATGAATCCGCTCAAAAGCCATTGCAGCCGACTTTCAATTATGCACGAAGCGTGAAGACTGAAGGAGAACGCGCACAGCTCATCTCAAGAGAAGATAATTTTTGTCATGAACCTGTCACGGGATATCGAAAATTAGCCACCCTGTTTCCATAATCGCTCTACAAATTTAACACCTTCCAAGGGCATTTACGCCGACACGAGACTTTCACGAAAATTTACTTGTACTGCGTTCTGAAATCAAACAGCCCGCGTTGTGTGAATCATGCGATAAGTGCTCATGTTCTCTTCGTTAGTTCATGGTCATGGTCACGCGACCGAGGTCACAAATTTTGGTCATTTGTGCGACATGCAAATTCATTTCAAGTTGAAGAAAATATCATTGTACCAGTTTAATAAAAGATGGAAAGGTAAAAAACAACCCGAGGAAGGAAAAAGAAAGCCAAGGGGTTGGAATTAATTTTTCCATAAGCGGCCTCTGATAGTGTCATAGGGGCGTCACAGAACTAGCTTTGCGACGAAATCGAAACACGAGAGCCTGCGAGCAGGCTTAATAGACGGTGGTTAACGGTCTTAAAGGCGGCGATGGACCGCCCGTATTTGGCCATGGCTTTCACGAGAATCTCTGAGTAAAGATGGAAAAGATTGAACCTAATTGCCATTTACTGACTCAATTGAATCGTAAAGAATGTGTTGAGTTATCCATTATCAAAATCTTCTATTCTTATCTGTGACGGTTCAACCATGCTAAAAGCGCGTGACTGTTGTCCGATGACCGGCCTGTGCACTCTAAACTTCGTAAATCCAAAGACCTGGAATTAAATCTTCTAATCAAAACTATACATTTCTTTGGTCGTTGTTCATGAGAATTTGGTGTTAAATCAGAAGACATCACGTTGTTGGTAATCATGTTTACTTTCTCATTACCTGTCTACTCGAAGCTTTGATAAAAGTTAGAAGGAGTATTTACATTCTGATTATTCCCAGGAGTCAACGGGTTAAAACAGAAATAGGTGTGATGGCTAAATATCCACTGTATCATCATATTTATGACGTGACTTGTTGATGGAACACCATAATGATTTTCTCGCGCTTGATTTGAATTGCGCTGAGTTAAGATTTGGTTCTAAAAGTGGTTTACCGCACACTTATGAAGTTCCCTTTCCTATCTTTGGGAAATTTCTTAGGAATTACTTAGACCGCCAAAATAGAATTCTTTTTCCAACAGACAAACGACCTGTTTGTAAATTCATCTCGTGATGGGGTCACTGTGACGCAAGAAACTTAGAACAATTTCTTGTAAATAAGGAACATATGAGATGCTTTGGATAGTCTAGGCCACATTAAACTGCGATATAAAGGATTTATTAATATGTGAAAATCAAGTATTCAAGTTCTCTCAGGTAGCTGAACTCAAACGGACAGTTTCACGGGAATCATGTGCCTTTCCCGCTAGTTCATAGACACGCGACATCAGTCACGTCACATTTTATAAAGTTTTTTATCTATCATATATCAAATATCAGGATAAGTTACACCTAAAGCCATGTTCTGCTTATGTTAAACACTCCTTCAATTTACTTGCCCCTTGGCTATGAAATACGTTTGATGATGATATCAGAAATGCCAGATGCATGACTTACTTTTACCATTTACACCCTAAAATCAGCATGCATATTCTCCATACTGTCCTCTTTACATTTCTTAAGGAGCTGACAAGGAGAATTTGTTTAACAATCAAAAGCTTCTTAAATTGTTGATCGTTTCCTTCATTCTCGTGACCTTATTGTGTGATTCACGACTGACATTGTGAGGAGAAATTGCATGCTGGTCACTTTTAGGAGTCAAAGGGTTTAAAATGTTGATGTAAAAAGTTGTCTAGACTTTTTCAATTAGTTAATTCGTAATCTATGGTTATTAATGTTACTATAACTATGGCTATTAATATTATTATCGGTACTATTATTATTCCTACCATCATTATTATTGTATTATTCGGTAAATATCTTGTACCCATCCAATTATTATTACTTCTTGTTGTTTTATACTCTTTCGGGTAAACTGGAGCTCTTCAATCTGAGGTAAAACAAGGTTTACCAACACAACTCTCGCGATGTTTTTAACTAAAGACCCATTTCAATCTCCACGGTAAAAAACTGCGCATCTCAAAGATCTGATCAGGCGTTTTTAATTCAGTTCTCGATTACATGACATAGAAAACCATTAATACTAATTATTACACACATTTTATACGTCAATCGTCGATCCGGGAATGGACGAATACTGCAGCCTACAGATAAAAAAATGAAGCATTAGTGATTTGTCTTCTGCGTCGAGTATTGGTAATAGAAGCATTGCGTGACAGGCTCTAAAGAGCAAAATGTGTAAAAATGGACTGGGAATCGACTCTCCCTTCTTCTGTTCTTCTGTTTCTTTATACTATGATAATTATTTTTCTCTGTTTGGTAAATAAGATGATGAGCGTGGCTAACTAGCTAAATAGCTGTTTTATAGACAGACATGAATTAACTGGTAAACAATAATAAATACAGCAATTCCCACTGTGACGATGAAGGTGATCGGAGAAATGGAATTGTTTAGATAACTTTAATCGATCTAGATCTTTCTCAGTGTTTTTTTCTACTGTGCGACTCAGAAAACCGTGAACACCTAATATGTCTGGAATTTTGTGTACTGACCAATAAATATCAGGCGGCTCTAAACGGAGAAACCACAGAAATGAACGGTTTGGTCATTACCCACGTGGTGCTAAAACGAGTCTTGTCTCTACTATAATAAATAACAACCATCTTCTATTCCTTTGGATGGCTATTTCACTTAAAACGATAACAAAACTCGTGAATTAAGAATTGGTTCATGCTTAGCGTGTGTATATCGAGTTATAAACGCAGAAGCGTAAGAGTTGCTTTCAGCTTTACGCTTCTCTCGTGCTCTCCAAGTTAGAGTTACCCGAGGCGTAGCCGAAAGCAACTCTTACGCTTATTTCGTGCTTTCCAAACTTCCCGCGTGCATTCATAACTCGATAGACGTACGTTAAGCATGAATCAATCACGGATTATGTTACCGTTTTCAAGTGAAACAGCCGTAACACAACCTACAAACTTTATTTAAGATGCAGCTAGCTAAAAATGCACAAGTAAGCATCAAGAGAAGGATGTTGAGAGGTTAATCTTTTGTAAAAACTCCCTAAAATAAAATGATGTAAAATAAATATGACATACCGTATTTATTCGACTGAACGTCGCGGCATTTATAAATGTTTCCTGATTCGAGCGTGGCGTTTATACGAGGGTGGCGTTTATTAAAGGAAATTTATTATTTACAAACGATAGTATGGTAACTGAACATTTTAATTTTCAAAAAAAAACCATTTTGATTAAAAAAAAAAACATAAACACGTTTTAGTGCTTGACTGAAAAGTCATTTTCATATATTGTTCTCAATTTCACAATTT
Source organism: Pocillopora damicornis (assembly GCF_964200805.1). Lineage (NCBI taxonomy): Eukaryota > Metazoa > Cnidaria > Anthozoa > Scleractinia > Pocilloporidae > Pocillopora > Pocillopora damicornis. The sequence continues at coordinate 5,612,429 of NC_142678.1, forward strand.
GCATGTTAATACTACTGCTATACATAAAGTGAATAAAATCCAATACATGCAAAAAGGTTTTGTGTCTGGTTCACTCAAAATTGCCAACTGCGATGGAAGCAATTTTGAGTCTATTATTCGAAGAAACGCCGCATCTTGACGGGCATTTATTCGAGGGCGGCGTCTATTAATATTTCTGCTATAAAATGCGGCGTTTATTCGAGGGCGTTGTTTAACCGAATAAATACGGTACATTCCAACAACAAAATAGCAAATAACAGCACTAGAAAAATTCTTAAGCCATCCAAAGGAACGGATGATGGTAATTATCTATTGTAGGTGGAACAGAAGACGAATTTGAACGTTATGTGAATAATGACCAAACCAGTTATTTCTGTGGTTTTTCCGTTTATAGTCTCACGAGCTCTTTGTAGCATTCCAGACATGTTTTTAGGTGTTCACGGTTTTCTGCTCGAGTCATCTGACTACTGTATATCAGCCCTAGCCGAGGGCATATAATTTTTTACAGTATTAGTTTAGCTGCCCATTGCCGCTAGATAACGCAATATTGTTCGAGAAGAGAGGAAAAAAATGCTCAATTATTTTTTTTTGCTACAAAGGTAACCTGGTAAGTATAGAAACATGAGAAAAGTATTTGCGTCACATCAGTGCATCAGCGAGTCACGTACTGTATTGCGTGACAGATCAGGAAATAAAGAGAGGTTTTACTCGTTTTGTCACGAGTGTTAGACAAAAAAAACAAGAGTTGATAATTTATGCACCTCACAGTTGCTCTTCACACTTTCAAATCGTGTTTTACGAGTGTGACACGTGTCATTTATATATATCACTGATTTTCCTCACATATCTGATTTGTGATTCCAAGACATCGGTGTACATTTTGTCTATTATTTTAAAGCGTTTCACTCCATCTTGAATGTTTTATCAGCAACTATCCTAAGATTGTATGTAATCCTTTGGTTGTAAACAAAACGCAGGATATCCGCTGCGCTATTTTTACACCAGCCGCTTTTGATCCTGTAATCTGCATACCGCTTTGTACGTGAGACCATCGTTCACGTGGGTGTTGTCTGCATGGTATAGTGTTACCAGATTTTACGAGGAGATTATATTTCATCCAATTGCTCTCTCGTAACCATCAAAATACCGGTATTCCTTAGAATGAAAACGTTTATCTTCGCTTTCGCTTTGGTTTTATCTGCTTCGTCTCTAGTGCACGCAGTAAAGAAATGCGAAAAGATAGATGCTTGCAGATGTTCCACGGATGAAGGAGAACTAAATATTTGGAGTGTTGCAGGACAGAAAACAAACGGAGCGAGGTAAGCGTTAGCTTTTTAAATGTTTTAGAGAAGATCGACTGAAGTGAAACTTTTAGTTTGAATAAGCATAAAGAATACGTGTATTTGTCTGAAGATTAGAAGAAATTAATTATTATGGCGTCAAAATGGCTTCGGTATGGAAATAACCTCATCAAAACGGCCAGAAGACGTAACTGAAAAATAAATTATTCTTCAGCTTGATCGCATTGCGTCTAGTGTTCAACTTGGGAGAGAAGCTGCGATGATAAATGTGCATATATTTATTTACATCCTTCTTTAAAAAAGCGACACTGTAAGCAGAGCTAAACCAAGACCAATGTTTAACTTGAACTTTGACTCCGGCCTTGGCTCAGCATGAATTCGTGTAAATGTTCTCGACCGGGTGGGATTTCATCCCCTTTTCTCCGAGCGCTGCAGAGCGCTGCTACAGACGTGTGTAATTTTTTCTCTCTAGGCCGAAGCATCTCGTTTAAACACTGAAGCATGCCGCTGATTTGTCATGTGGCTCTGAATTTCCTTCCTTCTGCCGACCATCCCCCCCCCCCCCCCCTGCGAGAGCTTGCTCACGGGCTAAATTATCGTCAAGTCGATTGCATACAGATAGCGGAGTAAATTATTCCCGCTGGTAATATTGGTTGAAAATATTCTGCCGCGAGATGAATAAATTTTTGCATGAATTTCGCGTTAACGAAAAATTAGCAACAAAAACAAAAAGAGAACTAGCCGTTCTTTCTTAAATTTTTGTCCATTTAGATTGTGTTTTTGGTTTAATTTGTTTTTTTCTAACACGCCTTTTGACGAGAAAGTAAGCAGTGCGCAGTCTAAGTTTGCCTATGTTTTTTTTGCCTGCAAAGTCAAAACATACCACGCGGTCAGTTTTCAGGGTGTCTTTTGTTACCCCAGTGATTACCAGTGTTAATTGTTCTGTCACGTCTTCGGAAATAAATTACCATGACAATGTACTCTAGTTGCGTGATTCAGACAAAGTCTGCGTGACATAAGGTGTTAGATGAGGGAGGAATTGGGAGACTATAGAATATAAATACTAACTTCCTTTCTAATAATCGAACAGATTCAACATCTCAGCATCCGGTCCCGCTCAAAAGTCGACCTACTATCTGTGGAACCCCTGTAGCCCGAGGACCGAGCAGGGCCACCCCTGCCAGGATTCATCAGTAAGTTCGTACAATTCGTGCTCTAAGAGATTTCAGTGTGCAATTACCACGTTGTGGCCGATGTCGCTTAGTAGCTATTTCATGCAAGCAAACGCCGCAGACGTGGAGCGAGAACAAAGAGGACGCAAAGGGCGAGATGCGCACCTCACGTCGACACAACAATGCAAAAGAAGTAAATGAAATAAGTTACGCGTGTTGAGCAAGTTGAGCTCCTCCAAAATTTTTTTCAGAGCTTAATTATTCTTACACCCCCTCTCTTACCGCACAGTGTACACTTGCACATAGAGCAAATTGAAAAAAATAAAAAAAAATAAAAACGAAGGATGTCAGTTGGCGTGGCGGAACTGAATCTTTTCAGGGTACTCAGGCGTTATGTCACGCAATGCTCACTACCGTGGCGTGACATTCTTAGTAAGAGCTGTGAGGCAAAGCTAAGTCAGTGGTGATTATGGAAAGTATGATGATGATGTGATAATAATGCTAACGATTGCTTCGACGACGAAATTAATGATAGATATGATTATCGTCGTTGACGACGACGACGCCGATGGCAACACAAAAGGAATAAAGACTTATTAATAGTTACGTGTAAAATGACATTGACACTATGCTTCCGGATAGCCGACACTGTTGCGTTGCTGACAACATAAATTACAATCATAAATGGTCATGGCGAAAAACAAACATCAATAAATAATGATAATTGTAAAGAACATAATTGTATTTTATCATTAATATTATAATAATGAGCCTGTGAGCAGGCCGTTATTGATAGTTTTACAGGACGCGCGATTTTTCCGCCCGTCGAAAGATGCGAGACAAGTCGGGGAGAGTTTGCAAGAATAATTTTCAGTGTTACTTCCCTTATGGACCTCTTGTCGGTTCGCGTACCTGAAGGCCTCATAATTTCCCGCGGGCAAATAAACGTGCTGAAGCGCCAATGATGCATATCACCAACAAGTGCCAATAACGATGTCATGCTTGCAGCCTAAATAATGATATGCCATCATCAAAATATTTCCAGAGTCATCCGTGACGGTAATGCTAACCTCACTTAATTCTGCAGGTTTGTCAAGTTAGCCAGATAACACTTTCTGACGTGTCACGCAAGAACATTGGAGAACGCGATCTCTCGGACTGCGTCCTTGACGAGAACAGTGGACAATGCATGTTGACTTATGGAATCACGGGGAACGACCGAATGTAAGTATTACTTGTTTTGCTGCTCTCCTCTGAATTTTTCGCAAGTTGACTGAAGTTTCCCTTTCACATTGAGTAAACCTACGGGAAGTCTGTGGATTCCTAATGGCAAATTTACACCGGAGTTAAAACCCTTAATTTTTTGGATCTATGTCAGTAGTTGAGGAACTATACACCTACTCCTCCCCTACCCTAACTGTGACCCTTGCTTGATGTTGGGTTAGGGGAGGGGGAGGTGCGACGTTTCTTATAACACGTCATTTTATGGTGTGGAAAGCTAACCTTATTGGGTGGTTAAATTTTCACTTTAAAGGAAAACATCGATTTCCCTGGTGTGTAGTGAAACAGAAGTTGGAAAAGTCGACCCCATGAGCGTCAATGGCTCGTCCTATGTAAGTTTAAAGCGTTCCTCGTTATCGTTCTGCGTTCCTTTGCCTCTTCGTGTAATCTTTCCTCTTGGACGCTTATTAGACGATCCAAACCCTTCCAGTGTTTCAATGTTTTTTCATCCTTTACAGCACACCTCCCTGCACAGCATGTGCGCATGTCCAGGAAGATGTCTGCTCGACGCCAAAGAGGATGCCGGGATTCGGTTTGATTCGTCAAATGTAGGCGGGAGTGGATTGAGTGTTGGTGCTATCGTAGGAATAGCGTGAGTGAATAAATTTACTTTCTAGTGATTGGACGCTGACCACCAAACAATGACCTGGACACTAGATTAATTCACTCCGACAGTTAACTTAGTGTCCAGGTCCTCATTGTTTTACGGATCGGTTCGGTTTGATGAGGAAATTATCTCAGTCTTTCTACGCCGACAAATCATCCTTTCATTAGTTTTTTAATTAAGATTTACAAGAGTATCTTAGGTTTAAATTGTGCGATCCAAATGAAGCCGCTCACATGTGCATTAGCTGAATTTTCACTTTTTCATTTTCTCTTACAGAATTGCAGGTGTCATCTTCCTAATCATTTTGCTTTTTGCAATTTTTATTTGCTGCCTGCGCCGCAAGCTTCCCTCTGGTATTCCCAAGCCATCTGTCTGTACTACGGTGAAGGTAGGTGGATTACAGTGAAATTATTTCAGATTACTCAAGAGGCTTTTTTCACCTTATCAGCGAAGCAAGGGCTGAGGAAGGGTTGAATATAAATAAAGAGTACTGCCTGTTGCACGCGTTCAATTGGTAAAACGGAGTGAAGTAGTAAACGGCGCTATAGCAGCGGAAGAGTGAAAAAGTGAAGGAGGTCTGGGACGGGTTCGGTTCATTACGCGCCCTGACCCACGCCTCTCTCGTTTCTTTACTCCTCTGTTACTATAGCGTTGTGTATTATGGCGATTATTTTTGATAACCGAACGCCCAGTGCAGTCCTTGGAGAGTAAAACAAGAAGTTCTTGGTATCAAGGGGAAAAGGGTGTAGTTACGACTGTTTCCTTGGTTTCCTTGGCACCCTATCTCCAACCCCCTTGTCCAGTTCTCGCGTGACAATCATTAATAATGCACCTATAATGAGTACCAGACCCCCGGCAAACCTCTCCCCGACTCGTTTCAATCCTCCCTTGGGCGGAAAAACGCCCATCTTACAGCGCTAATAATGAGAGCCTGCTCCCAAGCTAGCTCTCGCGCAATTCAAGCGCCTGCTGTTCTTACAAACATGAAGCTAAACAACAGCAACTGAAAAAGAAAGACAACAATGAGTATACTCTTTTCTGGCCTATTTGTTATGTATCGTTTTATGCATAAAGCTTGCTAACGCCGTATTTTCCTGATTCAATTTGAATTGATTAAGGTTGGACTGAAGATGATCAAGAAGAAACTATGTCCATGCTGCTAAAGAAGGGAGAGAGAAACGTGTTCCCAACTGATCTAAACCAGAGATGCGTTCGAGCTGACCGAATGGGATTTTTGAACGACTATTAGAGGTCAAGAATATACCAGCACTTTTTTCCTTTTCAAATCCTGACATCCGTATAAAGCGAAGGAAACTTTGGATCACCCCCCCTCCCCCGCTCCTCATCTTCCATCAGGCTTTTGGTGTTTTTTAGTATTTTTCTGCCTCAAAAATTGTTACAACGATGGAATCACATGTTACTTCACCGGGCAATAGTGTGAAAGAAGGTAATTTGTTTTCTAAATAATGAATTCGACGTCCCCTATCAAAAATATCTGTATCCGCCCCTTTTTCGAAACTTCTGTCTCATCTATTCAATCACAAGATGCAAAACCATCGACAATAAAGTGCGGGAGAAGTTATGGAATATCTATTGAAGCTTTGTAGTTCTTTTCTCATTTCTGACTGCACAAGAAAGTTAACTTGGCTCCTATTGGCAGTAAGACCACTTTGCGTGAGCCAATTACAGGAGTCTAACAAATTATCGACATACTTTTAGCAGTCGCTCAAAAATTATCCTGGTTGAGGGGAATTTTTTTGAAATGGTATGCACGTGTCTTAAGGCTGCTGTTTTAGTCTCAAATATACCCATCGTATGAATAAAGGCATCTTTTTGATAAATCTCCTGAGTTCGTTCTTCCATGTCTTAGGCATGATTATCTCTTCTTGTACTTACTAGACATTCTACTGTTACTTAACTTGAAAACAGAAGCACTACAAATGAATAAATTTGATCGCTATAATTCGCATGGAGGCTGTTTCCACGTCAATCCTCTCACTCCCAAGATCAAACCAGTGACTCTCCTTACTGTATACCTGCAAATCTCTACTCTTATAGTGTTAGATCGGAGAATTTGCTATTGGATCAATTAGTAATCCCCTAATTGTTTTTTTCTTCATTCCTGTCACTTGTCTGCTTGATATGGTATTGATGTCGTAAGGAGAAATTATGTCTTGGTCACTCAGGGAGAATTGAAGGGCCAAAACAATGGTTGCGCATGCTCTTCAGTTTGCCCACGTACTTAGGTCGCTGGTGAAAACCAAGGTTTGATTGAAAACCAAAGATAAAAAGCTGAAGCTATTTTTACGATTCATATGCTGACCTTCACTCAGTTTATCGAGACGTTTGTCCTTCTTGCTCGAAAACAGACGCCCTTTGACCGAAGAGATCCTTAGAGATTAGACTAAACTACCTGAAACTATTTTAGAAATTTTATGTAAATTATATATTTTATATAAAAAAATCTTTAGACTTCCTACATGGGTGCACTGATGTGGTGGTGTGCCTTCGTTCAAAGACTTAAGAAGGAATTTTTAACAAGATTTTATGCGCAAACTTATGGGCATGATAAAGATGTTTAAAGCATTGCAATAAATAATTACTTTCCAGTCCAGAAGGGGGTCAGCCCAGCCTTGTTACAACCCCCCCTTACACTCTCTCTTACACCCCTCCCCCAGCCCTTAAATAAGAGCTACGACCCCTCTCTCCTGGTTAGAACCTTTTATTGGTTCCAGATTTTTCACGGGCATTTAGAGTTTACCAAGTGTCTATAAAACATTTATCACCTGCTTTTATCGTGTTTCCTCTGATATTTATGACGTAAAAGCTATTATTTTTTTTTTAAGCCCAGCTTTTGCATCCTGACAATTGCTTAATCAATTTTTTTTCGCGAAAGCCAAAAGTTAAGTTTTCTGGAACATAGTTGGCTCGATTTCCTCCGCTCTCTCGTGTCCGGTCTTCACTCCTCCCCGAGAGGAGTGGGTTACGGGGATGAGCGCGGGCTCATATTCTCGAACAGCGGCTAGTAATTTAGCCTAGGAACATGGCTGCTTCACCAGAAATTGTCGACGTTGTCATCATTGGAGGAGGAATGTCAGGCCTTTCTGCAGCCTACGAATTGCTGAAGAAACGCCCACAAATAAAGCTTGTAGTTCTCGAAGCTAAAGGTATGCCTGAAAGTTTTGACAGGTTGATAATTTGTTAATGCAATTTTTTTTTGAGGGCGTCGGTAAGTAACTTTAATCTATCTGATCTTTTGAGCGTGACCTTGTAATTAAATGCTAAGCTTGCATGCCAGCCGGTTGACCTCTCTTTATTTTTCCCTCACGCTGTTAAGTTTTCATTTTTATCTTCACGAGTAGCAGAAACCACTCGTACAAAATTAATGTAAAGGCTCATGGTAGGATCCCGTCGAGCGCGTTTGCAACCGTTAAGGTGATTCCTCAGTTTTGCACCACGCATCCTATCTTACGCTTAAAAATCACATGATTCTGGGAATGAGCGCGCGCGCATTCCGAGAACATGGTATCGATTTTCAATCCATGGACCAGGTAAAGTGGTACAATGGTCTATCGCCCGTAAACAAACAAGGTGACCTATACTTTTTATTGCATAATTTTGGTGAACAGATTGTGTCCTTTAAATTGGAGAAATTAAAAAGAGATATACGAAAGGGAAAAAAGGTAAACCTAAAAGCGTACACGAAGCCCGTTACTCGAGGATGCAAATTATGACTTTGAAAGGAACGACTCAAGGAACGGTTTGAGTCGATGTCGTTTAAATTTGCGGCGTCGACAAAATCTGGATCGGACCGGACCGGATCACGGATTGGATCACGGACCGAATCACGGATCATGGATCGGATCATGTTAAATAAAAGAAGAAATTTTGCGTGGCAAGCCAAAATTAAGTCTGCATGACATAGTTGAGTGCAGGCCCCCTGAAAGTTTTTTGCCCAAAAACCTCACAGATTGGATCATGTTTCAAAAAAGAAAAGAGTTTGAAAAATAAAACAATGAAATCCTTACAAAATAATAAATAGTTTAAAAAAAAAGGATGTTAAAAAATTAAAATATTTCGATGAAAATTTGAGATGTTGCATAAAATGCCAAAATAGAGTCTGGGTGACACTGGAGTGCAGGTCCATTTGAGAGTTTTCCCCAAAACTCCATGTAGTCACTTTCACAGCTGTGTTGAGGAGTGTTGTGTCATGCTGTCATGGACAAAAGCTAGCTATTCTTCAATCAGGAGAAGGGCATTGGGGATTTTTGGTTTTGCAGTTTTGGCTAATTTTATATTGGTATTTTGGTTTTTTGTGTCAAAAAACTTTGGTTTTTCAATTTTCTCCATTTTGGTTTGTGGATTTTATGTGATTTAGCATTTGATTTTTGGTTTTTGTCAAAAATGGAAATGGATTTTTGAACAGCAATTAAGCACCTCCACTGATCTCAAACAGTGGCAAAACACTAATGTTATCGAAAGAACTGCATGACAAACCAACTGAAATAATTTCTTGTTGGTGAAATGTGACAACAAGGGGTTTTTGGGCAAAAAAAAAAAACCTCAGTGGGGCCTGCACTCCATTATGTCACACAGACTTTATTTTGGCTCTTCACGCAAAATTTCTAATTTCAATTAATGAGATCTGATCCATGATCCAGTCTGTGGTCCAGTTTGTGGTCCAGTCCGTGATCCAATCTGGTCAAATCCAGGTTTTCTCAACACTGTTAAATGGTGAGACACCTAACCCTCAATACCCAGTTTGCATATTCTCTATACTGTTCTCTATACGTTTTCCAAGATGCTGACAAGGAGAATTTGTTAAACAATCAAGAGCTTCTTCAGAAAGTGATCATTTCCTTTATTCTTCTGAGTTCAATTTGTGTAATTCAGAGGTGATATGGAAGGAGAAATTAGCTGCTAGTCACTCTTAGCGGTCAAAAGATTAATGGGTGAAGATTTCCTCCAGAGTAGACACCTTCCTTGTGGCTGTTTGTGTCAGAAATTAGAGATATGTTGCAGCATTTAAAGACAAGTTGACGTTTTATTGTAGATGTAAAGTTTATAAACTATAATCTTTTAATCAAAACAATTTGTGAAAACTTAGACAGAGTTGGTGGAAGACTTGACAGTGTGGAACTCAAAACTGTGAAAGGAACAGACAGATGGGATGTTGGAGGACAATGGGTATGTAGGTGAGAACAATTGGAGATAATATCCTACATTATTGAGAAAATGGGGTCAAGGGAAATCAGATCTTGTTCAAGTTACCGGGGGGATTGGAATTAACCCTTTACACCCTAACATCAGAATGCATATTCTCCATACTGTTCTCTATACATTTCTTAAGGTGCTGACAAGGAGAATTTGTTGAACAGTCAGGAGTTCTTTAGTTGTTGATCATTTCCTTGATTCTCATGACCTTAATGTTTGATTCAGGGTGATATTGTGAGGAGAAATTAGATGCCAGTCACTCTTAGGGGTTAAAGGGTTGGCCAAGTTCAAGTTAGTAGGGTTCTACAGAACAAGTTTCTTTGTGAATGTTTCAAACAATGAGACAAAATTTTTCTTGCGTATTGTTCCCTTTTAAAGTTGTGTGAAAATTAGTCTTAGAATAATCAGTCTGTTTATATTTGACAATGAGGTAACAGCTAGGAGCATGGGAAAATAAGTTTACTTCCTTAAGCTAAATTTTTTTCCCTTCCCAGGAATCAAAAGACTCTTATGAGTCTACTCGAGGAATTGGACATTGAAGTGTACAATCAATTGTACAGTGGAAGCAAAGTGTGGCACAGCAATAATAATGTCATTACCAAGTATTCTGGTGAGATTCCACCAGTGTCTTATATTGCAGTTCTTGACCTGTTGTGGTCCATCTATAAGGTAAGTTGCAGACAATTCTGTTGATAGTTTGTCTTCTTGTCTTCTGAAAGCTAATTGACTCTTAACAATTGGTTCATACGTTAGCGTGCGTTCATCGAGATATGAAGCACATGGGAAGTTTGGAGAGCACAAAAAATGGGTAAGAGTTGCTTTTGGCTATGCCTTGAGCAACTCTAGCTTCTTGAGTGCTCTCTAAACTTCCCAAGTGCTTCATATCTCTATGAATGCACAGCTGACATATGAACCAATTGTTTTATAACATTTTCAACTCAATGGAAAATTTTTCTCAGGGGATATGTTTGCTGACATCATGAGCGTGCATGCTTGTGCAATTGAATTTGATCAGACAAATTTACCAGCCATGTTATAAAACTGTTTAATGTCCTCGACCCAATTCTTTTAGTTTAAGCTGGGAGGTGGAGGAAGGGGGGAAGGGGATACTCAGAGAAAGGTGACATTTTCACTTTCTGTTCCTAGCTCTTCCTCTTCATTTTCCTCTCTTCAGACAGCCAATTAATGACAAAGGGATATTTGCCCCTTTGAATTATGTTCCTTGTTCTGTCTGCTTGAATTTCTCTTTTCCAGCTCTGAGCTCCTATTTCTCTTGTACCTTTTCCTCTCTCCAGTCTGTCCTCATCCTCGCATTTGTATATTTAGTAATGCTGGGTATTCAGATATTTTATGAAGTATCGCTATTTTGTTCGCTCAAAGCCTTGTTCCCAGGAGAAGAGGAGAGAGTTTGGAAACAATGCTGGCTCAAAGGATGGGATGAACTGAGCTGGAAAGAGATATTACCGATTACACTTATTTTGCAATTTTTTTCCCTTGATGATTCACAAGGTTGAGAGGTTGTGCAAAGAAGTTCCTATTGATAATCCTAGTAAGTGTCCTTGTGCTGAAGAATGGGATGGAATGACTTTAGAGACATGGAAACATCAGACACTATGGACAAATGGTGAGAAATGTGTTTGAGTGTCACAAGTTGTTACAATATGCACTTAAGGCACAGTGATCTCTCTTTCTTTGAAGCTTACTTATCCCAACTACCTTAATTTGGAAGGCAAATTGTATTGAAACTCAGAAAACCATGAACTATATATGGCACAGTATCCGTGGATTTCACGAAAAGAGTGATTTGCATGTTAGAACACTAAATTTCAAAGCAAAATCATGGTTAATATGTTTGTGGCTTTGAGGATTTCTTGTGTGTTCTAAACTTTATTGTGATTGGTCAGTACACCATTGAAATTTTCCAAATTTCATAATGAAGGGAAAGTACTGGTATGCTCCAGAAATCATGTCATTATCCTCTTGCATTAAGGTGATTCCTCAGTATTGCACTGCAACTCCTGTACTATGCATAACATCACATAATTGAGCAGTATGCATACAGGCTTTCTGAGAACATGGTATTATTTTTTTTCAATGAATGAATGATGTAAATGTGTGATGGTCTTTTGTACAAGCTCAGTTACCTATATTTTTTATTGGATAACATTGCTGTTCAAATTTCCCCCCCTAAAATAAGAAAAATAAAGAAAAAATGTTTTGTCATCAAGAATGTATATTTGATCACAAGTCTCCTCTGACATCAAAAAGTATTGAAAGGAAGATGAGGGCATTATGCCATTATAGTTTGCATGCCTCTGACTGTGACGGAGGTGTGATACCCACATTAAGCATCATATGTCCATTGAGTTCACTAATGGTTTGTCCATGTAAGAGTTTTTATTAAGGCTCTTTAACTGATTTTTTACCCTTCCTAATTCAGACCAACACTCCCAAATTCTTATTCTAATTCTAACCTGACATGTATGAAAATGCTGGTGCTCTTTTCTTTTATTCCATTGTTATTATCATATTAATATTATATTTATCTTCATGACTATTTTTGACATTTATATTGTCATATACTACCTTAATTTCTACTTTTAGCGGCAAAAGAGTTATTTGACATAGTGATAGGCATCATGTTTGGAGTGACACCATCTCAGATGTCCTTCCTGTATTTTCTGCATTACCTGAACTGTTCAGGGGGGTGGTCTATTATGACAGATCCAAGTGTGAAGGGCCATGCACAGGAGTGGAAAATTAAGGTAAAACAAATAAGGGGTACTGTAGAGAGTCTCTAAAATGTTTGTCCCTTTAACCCTTTAACCTCTAAGAGTGACTAGCATGTAATTTCTCCTTACCACATCACCCCTGAATCAAACATTAAGGTCAGGAGAATGAAGGAGCTGATCACCGACTAAGGAAGCTCTTGATTGTTAAACAAATTCTCCTTGTCAGCACCTTAGGAAATGTGTAGAGAACAGTATGGAGAATATACATACTGATGTTAGTGTGTAAAGGTTTAAGGAGTTTTTTTAGCTTCAGAAACTTTCTATGGTGGCAAATTTACATTTACCAAGTTAATGGAACCAAATTATCTTGTTATACTCCCCCACCAACGAAGCACTATAGGATTCGTTTAACCCTTTAACTCCCAGATCAAATTTGTAATTCTCCTTACTGTTTCTCATACAGTTCTTGTAATGGTGGTTTGGAGAATTTGGTCAACTTATAATCCCCTAACTGATACTTTTCTTTATTCCCATCTTTTGTCTGCTTGATATTGTATTGACATTGTAAGGAGAAATTCTGTCTTGGTCACTCATGGGTGTTAAAGGGTTAACACTGACATGAAGTAAAGTTTCTTGAAAGAATATTTATAATTTTTTTGAGTGGTTGAGCACCATATGATACTGTACAGTGAGCAAAAATACAAATATGCAGTTAGAACTCAGTAACAGGTGATCATGACTGCTTATTAGAGGTGACTGCTTAATCAACTGAGGTAAAAATCACAGTAGTTATAGGGAAGAAGTGTGGGACTCTGAAAATGGACTGCTTAAGACAGGGTGATAACTTATTAGGTATATTGAATTTAATAATTGAATTTTATCTATTGTTTGCACTATATTTGTTTTTGCCAAAAGGGGACTGCTCATAGTGTAACTGAAGTACTTGCTGGCAGACTGGGAAAGGGCAGAGTTCTTTTAAATCAGCCAGTCACATCAATAAAACAGGTAAATATGTAGTACTGATCACTTGTGCCAGGGGTTCAATGATCCAATGACAACTACTCAGATTTGAGACTCTGAGATAGTCCTGGTTCAAGTTCTATAAGCATGTAGAACATGAGATAATAAGCTGTCATTTCCTGCTTTGCTCATCACTTTTAAAGTCACAGAGCTTTGTGCTAGCAAACCATGGATACTTTATGGAGAAAGGGACTTTCAACTTTTGTCTTTGAGCAACTTTTGTGACTCAAGTTGAGTAATTAAACTGCACATGGAGCAATTATTGGTATTCTGTCCAAGAAAATGTGGCTGCATGCATGCATGCATGAATTTAAAGATCTGTGAGATTTCACTCTCAGAGTGCTTTTCTTTCCTTTTCCAAAGTACATATGTGAAATAAGAATGGATATTTCTAACAGCGGTGAAAATGGCCCCAATTGCTCAACTTAACAACCATGACTGAAATTTGAGCTGGAAAATAACTTGAATAACTCAGAAAATTTTTGTTTTGTCAGGAAGATGACCATGTGATAGTAACCAGCCATGGTAGCCGGTCTTATAAAGCCAAGTTTGTAATTCTTGCAGTTCCACCTCATTTGATAGGTTAGAAAGTTAAATAGATGAGAAAAACAATTTTTTGATTATCTCTTTGTAAGTAGTGTTATAATTTTCAATATGTATTGCAAACCTGCCCTTATGTTATCCATACAGGCAGTTCATCAGTCTTTGGAAAAGGAGAGTGGGGGAACACAATTTACATTGAGCACAACAAAACGTTTTGGTAGCCATATTGAATTCAAAGTCTGATTCAAGCCAATTTCCACCCTATAAGTTGTCTAACTTTATTACCAATTTTTCCATAGGTCAGATCAAATTTAGTCCACCCCTCCCATACAACAAGCAGCGTCTTATTCAAAACATGCCTCCGTCGCATTTGATGAAGTTTGTGGCAACATACTCAACAGCCTTCTGGAGGAAGGCAGGGTTATCAGGAGACATGGCCAGGAACACAACTAAAGGTTTTTGTGAGAGTAATCCTATTGCAGTAACATTTGATGCAACATCATCTGATGGAAACCCTGCAATTGTTGGATTTATAACTTCGTATGCAGCAGCTCAGTGGAGCACAGTAATGGTAATGTCACAACTGATATTCAATGATATCCCTAAAGGTGAAGCTAACCCTTTTACCTCCAGGAGTGATTAATATGTAACTTCTCTCTATGATAACCATACATTATGCAAAAAACAGGTAGTGAGAATACTCAAAATCAGGTAGAAGTTATTATGATAATCTTGATCTAACACCAAATTCTTGTCACTAATTTACAAGGAAATGTGTAGCTGCCAGTGGGGAGAATTAACAATCAGATCGCAGGAGTTAATTAGGGTTATGTTTGCTCCAGGAAGTTTCATCTGGAACTTGATGTGATACACTTGCTTTAATGATCAAATCAATTTCATTTAACCCTGAGTATATCAAATCCTTCCTGGTTGAAAAACTAAGCTGCTTCATTCCTTGACCTGCAAAGAGTGTAGAAAAAGAGAGAAGGGTCTGTAGAGTGGTTTGTTTTTTCTTGTGCGTTTTCGATTAACCTCCATTAGGGTGCTCATAGGACTATGAGAGAAAAGACAGGCCACAAACCATTTACCTGTAATCACCATTCTTTTCAAGCAAATTATCCATTCTAATTATAAATGGCCATGTCTCACCATAGTCATTTCCTACTTAACTCTTTAACCCCTAAGAGTGACCAGCATCCAATTTCTCCGTACATTATCAGCCCTGAATCAAACATTTAGGTCACAAGAATAGGGAAAATGATCATTAACTTAAGGAGCTCTTGATTGTTAAACAAATTCTCCCTGTCAGCATCTAAGGAAATGTATAGAGCACAGTATGAAGAATATGTATTCTGATGTTGGGGTGTAAAGGGTTAATCCTTAGACCAAGACAGAATTTCTCCTTATAATATCAGTACAAAATCAAGCAGGCAAGAGATGAGAATAAAAAAAAACATCAATTAGGGGATAGATACTACAACATTTGATCCAATACTAAATTCTCTGAATTATCAAAAGAATTGTAGTGCAGACAGTGAGGAGAATTACTAAATAAGATCTTGGGAGTCAAAGGATTAAGTGTTAATGAAGGAAGTGTGGAGGTTTTCCTTGAGACTTCTAACTTTTGATCCTGAATTTTTTTTGCTAGGATAAAAATAAAAGAGAAGCAATCCTTAAGGCTTTGAAATTGTATTTTGGTGAAGAAGCAGAGAAGCCTATTGATTTTACAATAAAGGTATGCTCAATTGGCTTTTAAACCTCAGATGACCAGATCTGTGAAATCTAAAATGTAAGTGTTACTTTAAATAATTCCCCATAATTTGTGTAAAATTTCCATAATTTCTGTTTTATTGAGGAGCTTGTAGTTTCATTGATAAAAGAATTCTCTCTGTGAGTGGAATATCATAAGTATTATTTTGATTTAGCACCCTCATTCTGATAAGCATCACCCTCTCTAATAAGTGCCCCCTCAAATGTGTTTCTGTTAGTAAGTGCCCCTATTGAGCAAGCACTCTTGCCCCAAGAAGCACCCCTATTCCAGTGTTCTTGCTGCTTTTTTTTATAAGCATCAAAGCTTTGTTTCATTGGTTCTGCTGGTTATCAAAAATTAAAAAAGTGTCCTGAACTTGATAAGCACCCTCCCTTGATTAGTCTGTCTTCATGAATTGTAGGTGCCCCATCCAGGTAAGTTTTTTTATTCTTCTAGGGTAAGGAGTAGAAGATGAATATGTTAGAGTTGAAAGTAATTCTAACTTAAGTCAAATTAAAAGACTTAAACCTAGTAGTTTTATTATCACAACAGTTATCTTTCCTTTGTTCAAGTTGTCTACAAGAAATTCTACAATTCTTAAAACAATTTTTAAAAAATCACAAATCAAACTAGTTTGAAATCATTTTGACATCAAATTCACATTCAACATGAATGGATATAATTTTTTAAATTGATAAAGTTTTGATTACGTTAAGACATTTTGATGTGTTTCATTAATTTTCTTTTATTTACTTTTGTTTGTTTATTTAATCAGGACTGGTCAAAAGAGGCATGGAATGGTGGATGTCCAGTGAATGTGATGGTCCCTGGAGCAATGACAAATTATGGAGACTGTTTACGTGAGCCATTTCTTAGGTAAAAAGGAATTAGCTTTAAGCATCAGCAGTGTTTGAGTCCTGGATAAACTTCACTCTCACAGAGCATCTTTCCATCCAGGAGTATTATTAATGTATACCAGCAAACTCTTAGGGAAATCTGATGAATGCAGGGTGACCTGCAAGGGATTGACGTTCCTTTGAATGAGGGAGCAATACTCCTGCTCAGTATGTGCTATGAAACAATAGCAGTTCTAGAAGGAGAGTGTAGAGGTTCTTAACCTCCCCCCCCCTCCCCCCTGCAGGCTTTTTCACCACTTCTCTGATTCCAAATTCTTACAACAACAGGATCACACATCACACTCTCAATTTGAATTATTAAAATTTACATGTCTTTAAATATTTTTTAGCCTATTTGGACTCTGGTGTTAAGCAAATACATTCTGTGGTTTCTGAATCAAGTTTCCTGGATCTGCCCCCAGATCAGGGATATGCTGCTGCAGTCACAGACCATTAGGTTCTTAAGACTAAAGCCATACAGGCAGTGGCAAATTCAGGTGGAGGTTGGGGGGGGATGGGGTAGGGAAGGGGGGATGGGGTGGGGAAGGGTGGGGATCCCTTCTTACCATTAGACCTGGGACCTTATTTTACATCTTGTCTGACTCCAAACTTCTTGCAATATAACAATATTGTATTTTACAACAGCAAATGTAGTATTTTGAATTTATTTGTCTTATAAAATTTTTAAGTTTATTAAGGCTATAACATTAAAAAATTATGCATTTTGTGAATCAATGTTTGTATCTCCTTCCCCTTCCAAAAAAATTTGTCCATCTACCCCAGCTTAGGTGGGTCTTGTCTAGAAAATTTAGAAAAAGCGAGGCTGACGATTAACACCAATCAAATGTAGGCTTATACCATGCCCCTAAAACCTTTTACCACATGTTTACAAACTTGAGAATTTAACAGATGTGCAGGGTGTTGTCTACTCTCTGAAACCGCATTTAACCATCTAATCCCTGAGAGTGACATGCATCTAATTTCTTCAAACAGTATCACCATTGATTCACACATTAGGGTCATGAGAATAAAAGAAATGATGGCCATCTAATGAAGCTCTTGACTGTTTCACTTGATGCTTCAGTTCCATAGGAAAGCCATGGAAAAGAGTGGAATATACTATTTCATACTTATGTCAGGTTTTTCAGGAGTTAATATAAGCTCTCAGCCTACAGAGTGATGAAATAACAAGTGATGTAATGGTGTCATCTTTTGTCAGAGTTCACTGGGCAGGAACTGAGACAGCCACTGAATGGCGTGGTTTCATGAATGGAGCAGTACAAGCAGGTCAAAGGGCTGCAAATGAAGTCTTGGACGGCTTAGCTTGTGCACCAGTCAAACATTCTGAGTGACTAAGCTGGGTGTTGTTGGCAAAACATACATGTATATTAATACAGGCAACGTTCATATAGAATAGTTTTATCATATTTGGAGAATATGGATGCATAAATGATAGTTTTTCAATAGACTAATATTCAAATGGTTAATTTGATCTTTACCACAGAAGGTATAGTCTAGAACAAAACAAAATAACACCAAACAAGAACTAAAACAAAGAAACAAAATAAAACAAAAAAAAAAGGATTCAATGATGCAGTGGTGGTGTAGCTAGATGTAGCAAACCTCCAAAATCTGAATCAGTTTATGTTTATGTTTATGTTTATTTGATAACATAAAAAGGAAAATTACAATTGATGTAGATGGTATGCTAAGTCTTGAGAAATATAGAGCAATGATTTTTTTGTGAGGGTAAAGGAACAGGGTTAAAACTGACCAGCTTCTTATTTCTCCATACAGCAATACTGCTACATCATTCTTTAAAATCATGAGAATAACAAAAGATTGTCAATCTAAGAAGCTTTGATTGCTACACAAATTCTCCTTATCAGTACCGAAGGAAATGTGTAGAGAATGGTATGGAAAATATAATGGATACTTATTTCAAGGTATAAAGGGTTTAAGTTTTAAATTATGAGAAAGAAATGTTTACTTTGATTGCCTTTACCCTTAAACTCCCAAAAGTGATTAACATGTAACTTCTCCTTAACATACCCATACATTATCAAGCACAAAGGTAATGAGAATACTCAGACTTATCAGTTAGATATTATAATCTGGATTGAACACCAAGTTCTTGTAAATAATTTACAATGAAATGTGTAGCAGCTCGAGGGGAGAATTTACAATCAGATCTTAGGAGTCATTGAGTTAGGTTAGTTACTATTTAATTGGTTTGTCAAAAATATTACTTGAAGATGATCTTATTAATTTGAAAGTTTTCTTTTGTGTTCTTCAGTAATTTGTTATCTAAAAACACAAATAGCTCTTTTTCATTGCTACATTTTGTTTACTTCAACTGGTGAAAATGCTCATATTTAACAACTGTAAATGGGGAATATTTTAATTAATTTGACTTTCACTAAAAATAAGTATTGAAATTTTGAAACAGACGAGACAATTAAACCATGAACCAATCATAGAATTAGGAGTAATTGTCGACTGAGTGTCATAACTACCAAATACGACCAATAAGAGCGAAGGAAAAGATCACTAGGAGCCAATCAGAAGAAAGGTTAATATTAGAATGAGCCAATCAAAACGCTCAAAGCGCGGTACCAGACAGGTAACAAGTCAGAATTTGTTTTAATTTTGGATCTGATTGATTGATAAAGTGGCGCGAGTTTTCTTGACCAATCAAAAAACCATCGCAAACTAGTATTACTTTCGACACTCAATTGAAAATTACTCTACAGAGGCTACTTGTGCAGTAATGTTGCAAAAACCAAACCTCATAAAAATTGCGTTCTTACTTAGTATAGTAAATACAATGGACAACAAACATATGTTAATGTAAAGTTATTCTTATTCAGTAACATGTTATACATGACATTGGGGTTTTTATTTGATCAAGGAATATACATATATGTAAAACACGAAGCTATGTTCACTTTTTTAAAGTCTTTAATTGACAAATAAAACAGTATTTATTGTTTTTATTTCATTTTGTTATTCTAACCTACCTTCAGTTTGAGCTCAAAAGCGCACCATCAGTGATTAATATGTCGGGAAACATCATGGACAAATTGCAGTGTCGTCTCATCAGTAGGGAACGCTTTGCCAACTTACATTAGGAATACATTTTGGGAATACATTTTGTATACATTTTGAATCTTAATTTTTGGTTTTTTATGGAAAATCCATTCTAGGACATACATTTGGACACACTCTAGTCACTCGAGGAAACTTCATTTGTCAATTCTTACACAGCGGAGTAGTTGAAACTCTGTTTAAGAATTGACTTTGAAAAACATTCACGTGTTTTTTTCAACAACAGAAATACTATTCCCTCGGGGCAAGCGCTGTCGATACTGGAATAGAAAAGTAGCTACCAGTACAGTAAAGCAGGCATACACAACCCTAACATCAGTATGAATTCTCCGTGCTGTTCTCTATACATCTTCTAAGGTGCTGACAAGGAGAATTTGTTAAACAATCAAGAGCTTTTTCAGTTGGTGATTATTTCTTTTATTCTCATGACCTTAATGTGTGATTTAGGGGTGATATTGTGAGGAGAAATTAGATGGCAATAACTCTTAGATGTTAAAGGGTTATTAATAATATGCCGAGGGTAAATTGGGACGGGTCAACATTCCTTTAGCCACTTCATGCTGAAGAAGTCACAGGGAACCCACCCAAACAGTTTCACGGATTGACCATTTGATGTATAGTTGAATTTAGAGGAAATGTATGGAATTTCGAAGAGTTTTGTGTCATCGTAACAAACAGGGATGGCTCTCGATTAGCATCAAAATAAACAGACTTTTATCTGGAATGTGATATATTGTCGTTTCTGTGGACAGCGTATTTTGGAATTTGAAAGTTTATGTCAAATTAATCGATTTTTCGAAGCAATAAAATGAACAATTAGGTAGATATAAACTACATGATGCTGTTTGTTTACTGGCGCGCGCGCGCGTGAGTGTATCTTTGGAGACGGTAGCTGCTTCTCAGTTTCCTTCGCAGCCGTTCAGTTTTTGGTATCTCATGTAACGTTAGGGGATTACTATGCCTACCGCCATCTGAACACGAAACAACTTCTTTGCACACTACTCCTGGCCCTCAATAAACACTCAAACAATACATAAAAATTCCCAAGTCAAGTGGTGTGAGGGACAAGTTTCGCTCACTATGCGTTCGGCGTCGGTGGACTGTTCTGAACCATAGTCAGGTTCTCTTACACTTTTCTTTTCTTCTCTTCCTCTCTCTATCTCCCTCTTTTCTTTTCTCTTCTTTGACTCTACATTTTAAAGATATCCCAGGTTTTAATTATGAATGTATTTTTTAACATTTATTCCAAACTCACTCGTCACGAATCCTCTTCATTGTCTCCATTATCCCTTTACACCCTTGCATTCTTGAAAAAAATTCTACAATTGTTCAGTCTCCATTTTACAACAAATATTCAATAATGTAAAGTTCTTATCTTTGTCGAATCTTCTCGTCATTCCAGTGATTCCACTTGTCCTTTTGATCAAATATTTCTCCATCTTTTTCCTCTTTACCAAGAGCTTCCTAAAACACAAACATAGCATTCCGCTGACAAGCAACAGGCTAAATTTGGGTAAACCGACTTTGTGATTTACTTAGTTCTGTAACTAGCTGAGTGTACAATGCATATTCTCCACACTGTTCTCTATACAATTCTTATGGTACTGGCAAGGAGAATTTGTTTAACAATCAAGAGTTTCTTAAGTTGGTGATCATTTTCTTTATTCTCATGACCTTAATGTGTGATTCAGGGGTGATATTGTTAGGAGAAATTAGATGTTAGTCACTCTTCATGGTCAAAGGGCTAATGAGAGAGTATTGTTTGAAAACTTCGACAAAAAATACATCATTTCCTTCTTCTTATAAACTAAATATATGTTATTGTGATACAAGGAACTAGAGAGCGATGTGCTATAGAGAGAGCGAAAAAGCAGAAAATAGATAGGTTTGCATTGCATGCATTCATCTTTTTTTCTAAACCCTTCATTTCAATCGAGTTATCTTATAATTCCGGAAAGGGAAAGTTAAAAAATTGGTGGCTGAAGTGTTTTTGACTTTTCCTAACGGCAAGGGTCTCTATATTTTCAAGTAGAATATTCCTAGTTTTGCTTTGGTTTTATCTCTGAACCTCACCCCTTTCTTTGCACACCCTACTACTTATTATTACTTTTATCTTGTAATGTTCATTCCACGCTCATGATAGACTGAAGCAAAATATGATCCGCGTTCGATGGGTCGTTAACTTGCAATTGATGTTTTTTTTCGATGGGTCGTTAACTTGCAATTGATGTTTTTTTTCGATGGGTCGTTAACTTGCAATTGATGTTTTTTTTCAGCCATTCTCTGATTGGCAGGCAGCTTACGCCAACATCTGTGATGTAATCATTAGTGATTGGCTGTTGTTTCTAATCCATATTCATGCAAAACTATAGAATTTACAACAAACCAAGCTCATCGTCGAAGTGGGAAGACGTTTATGATGAAGTTTTGAAGAAGAGCTTCACCGAACTTGGAAGTTGCTCGAAGAAACGTTGAGGACAGGGAAGGAAGTGTGTTCTCTATTTCAACAAAGGTAAATGAAATACTATCTTTGCAAATATGGGAGTTAAGCTGAATTTTATCTTTGCGAGTAACCACGTGCACGAGTAGTCGGCTTTGGGCGTAGGTTGCTAAAACTCGAATTTGAGATTAAGAAAATTATATTTATGCACTACAGTCACAGAATTTTAGAGACTGAATTAAACTGAAAATAGAGGAAAATTTTAAAACTAGAGAGGTATTTAGAGCATAATCCCTTGAAAATAACCAAGAATGCGTGAATGATCTTTGACATGGCCACGTGCATACAGTAATTCTGTTCTTGTGTCTTTAGGGACTTTAGTTGAAGTAGAATTTGCAAGGGTTTTTCAGAAGTTTCTTTAAATTTTCTTGTATAGTTCATGCATGATGGAAAAATTTGACAGTACAAATTTACAAACTTGCCTTGCTTGCATATGCATTGTACACTTAGCTAATTACAGAACTAAGTAAATCACAAGTCAGTTTACCCAAATTTGTCCTGTTGCTTATCAGCGGAATGCTATGTTTGTGTTTTAGGAAGCTCTTAGAAAAGAGGAAAAAGATGGAGAAACATTTAAAAAAAAGGACAAGTGGAATCACTGGAATGACGAGAAGATTCGACAAAGATAAGAACGTTACATTATTGAATATTTTTTGCAAAATGGTGACTGAACAAATGTCGAGAGTTTTTCGAGAAGCTCACTCTTTATTGTATCAGGTCAGATCTGTGAATTATCTGCGTTGCCGAAAAATACCAGAGTGAGTAGACGAGACCGCAAATTTTTCTTTGAGGTACTTATTGTTTTGCAGATCAACATGCTTTTTCGGCGATTATAAATCAAACAATTCGTGCTAAATTAATTTCGTCGTTCTTTAGACAAAAGAAAAGACAAGTTTTGGATTCTAGTCTGACTCCATTTGCTTGGTCTAAATTGCAAGATGCAAAGCATTTAAATAAATTATTTTATATGTGATTTGCATGTTCATTGTTAAAAAAAAAACTTGGTTTCTCTAAATTCACAAATGCAAAGCAATTCAGTGCCTCAGGTCACCATTCTATTAACGTTGCTGTAGTTACGACATATCATGGCTGCAAAGAATGTGATCAAGGTGGAACTGCCCGTCAATTAAGAAAAAAAAAACTCCTCATAAGTTTTCATTCCATTTGGGAGAAAAGGTTAGTTGGATACGATCTAACACCTCGAATAAAAAAAAGTCTCTTCGCATCAACTGGAGAAGTCGTTTTGTTACTAGCATACTCATATTATCATTGAAGAAAACGGATAATGAAAACGGTGTTTCTCCGTTTGGGTCATTTTTGAAAAAAGAGAGATCATTAGACACATAGGAGCACAAGCTGTGCAGTTGACTTTGCCACCTTAATTTCATTGATTTGCTCTGGCCATTGGTCTAATAAGCTATAACCGAAAAGAGAACAATGACTTTTTTTGCTGTTTCCGATTGGCTTGGTTTGAGTAGCCGACAGTTACGCTTTCTAACAAAACAGCTCCATAAAACTTATTAAGCGTTAACAATATATCATTAAGGAAATTCTCAGCTAACTAAGAAACGACTGAAACGAACAGAGTCATGACCTCTATTTTGGTGACGATATCTTTTATTCAGGACAGTTGCATAACTATCCTATAACATTTACAAAAGGATGATTATCTAATGGAATCAGTTACTGTTAGACACTGACAAAACATGCACGAGGAACAAGACGATGCAAAGTCCACATGCGCAATCAAATTGCCATGCACCATGTTAACCACTAACGGCTCGTAACGAATAACTTAGCAGGAAATTCCATTGACACTACGAATAAACAAAACTAAGCCACATCCTTCTGCCAGCTAATCAAACTGACCAATCACAGCTGACGAACGGTTCTTGAGTCTTCTAGCCAATGACACATAAGCAAAGTGGACGAATCACTTTTCACAATCGAAACTTGGCACTGTGCGGAAAGAAAATTTTTCACTTAATGCTGATGTTTTCAGCCAACAGAAGCATAGGTAGCAGATCAAATGTAAGATTTTTAAGACTGACTGAACATGCACTAAGACGTGATGTCAGCAATTGTATTAATGATTCGGCGATCGACTTACAAAACATAATGTTGACTGGGACACCAATCAAAGTTTAATCTGTACCAAAGACTGACTTTGGAAAGCTAAAGACGGACTCGATTATGATTTCCTTGATAGCATGACTGAACACGATCGATTGGCAGGTCACACTTCGCATGAAACACTGATCAATTACTACCTAAAACTGGTTTATCGGAACAAGATAATCTTGCATCAACATACTTTATTTCTGAAACCATCGTTTTTAAGTGTAGACCTACTCACGACATAACATCGAGGATCTAAAATCATCAAGATCCACCTTGACTGACAGGCCAATATGGACTCTAACCGATCAATCACTGACTAAATAGACTAAATTAACAAGACCGCATAGTATTTCGTTCAAATGACTGACAACATGTCACTGGACTGTGAGATGAATTCGATCAGGTTTATTAAGACGTTATTCAACAGCAACAAGTCATTTTTATTTTTGACATTGTTCTCTCGTCGGTTATAATAAATTGTAAACCAGTGTCTGGTTCGGAAAAATTAAAAAAGCAATGACCTCGATAAACTACACCAGGTTGTACACTTTAATTTTGTCAACCAAAAAGTCCAGAAATTAGTAGTATGGACCCAAAATAGGTAAAAAATGTTTCAAAATTAAATGATTTGAAAGGCTGGAAATAATTTGGCTTGATATCTGACTGTTTGCATTTTGTCATCTTTACCAAAAAAAACAGAATTCATGATTTATCAGATTGTGGGCTGACAAAAATACTCAGAGACGAGAAAAAAAGAATATCAAAATAGAAAAGAATTTCTTCGTGATTTGAGGTCATTGTTTTAAGGCAACTGTCTTAATTCATAGCAGAACTTTTGTGTTTCTATAGATTCCGTGGTTTATAAAATTTTGTAATAAACTAGGAGAGGAAAATAACATTTGCGCTACCATTTAATGTAACACAGGACACAAAAGACGCATATTAGTTTTTTTCATTTAAAAAAAGCCTTTTCATACAGAAGCTCGGGAGAAAATTGCACTCAAATTTTACCTTGTGAAAATAAAATTAATTTTCATTTCAAGCAACTGAATTGTTATCGTCAGGCTAAGAAAAATAACTTTTGGCATGCGTTTTCCACAAAACAGATTTAAACAATCATTTTAAGAGAAAAAAAAGCCTGGAATATGCAGACAAATTTCTCGTCCCAAGGTTTGTTTCGTTGCTCAATTACATTTTATTTGTCCTGTGTTAGTAACAATATATAGTAGGCGGCAGAAAATTGTTATTTTTCTCTCAAAAGCAACATGAAAAGTTACAAACCGAGGGAGGTCGAGTTTAACTTGGAAAATAAAACATTGAAATATGAAAATGGTGACGTATTTTTAGCCTCAAGAAATTTTAATCGGAAATTCTTTAACTCTTCATGTTGCTTTTTTCGTATTTTATTAGAAAAATTATCTCGTGCAAAAAATTGAAATTCTTATCAAAGTTTTGTTAACAGGAAAATTGCAAGTTGAACTTTAAAATTATGGGGAAAAATCGAAATTTCTGCTTTGAATTTTTTGCACGAGATAACATTTGTTTATTTTTTGGCGGGAGATTTGTAAACGAATCCTCTTTAATTTTTTCGCTGAAAAAGTTGCCAGGGGAAACTCTGTGCAAATTGCTCCAAATTTTCCCGCCAAAAGTCTTAGTATATACACTTTTGGCAAATGAATCTTGCTGAATTTTGACTCGCCAGATGCTTGAGAGAAATGTGTTGTACCTTTGAAGGAAATCCCGTTATCTGCTAGCATTCCTTGTCTGATTCATTCTTGAAGCATTTGAGATATTGACCAAGTAGTCTGCGGGAAAATGAAAATAAACCATAAATCAACAAATATAAAAGATAAATTACTAGCATGTTTTATACAATTGATTAATCTGGCTACTGTTAGAGAACTATCAGTCAATATTTCACTCAAACAATGGAAAATGAGTGGACGTAGACTGGATTTGCTGATTAACTCAGTACTGTTGCTGATAGGATATACTTGTAAATTCTTGCCAAAATAAACTTAATTGGGTTAAATTCTGGTGCTTCTCCTTGTCTTGCTTCATGGATTAAGCCATTTAATTGCAGCAGACAGTTAATACATTGCTACAATAAATAATTTTTCTCAGAAACTGCCTATAATCACTCTGAGATCGTGACGAGTTCTAATATGATAATTGCTTAAATGGAGTTCCTGCAAGTTTGAATTATATTTTCTATTTTTTCCTGAGCCTACATCAATCTTTCAAGCGACGAGCTGTTGTGTTTTTGTTCAGCATTTTCGACGAAATAGCAAAAATGTTTTCCAATCATTTTCGCAAAGCTCATTTCGCGCTGGATCAATACATAGATATAAATCCTCGTGCATAAAAATATTGGAAGATGATGTATCTGAATAACGAGAAAAAAAACAAAAGAGTTCCCGAGAGACGTTTCTCTGCTACGAAAAACTGCAAATCACTGGATCGGGGACCACCGTTTTTTAAAATTTGTACTCTGGAAACTTTCCTTCAGTAAAATGCAGTTTATCAAAGCTTTTAGCTGAGACCTATCCTAGCCTTGGTTGAACTTGTTACTTGGGTAGCGCATTTTTGAATCAGTTGACGATTCTTTTTTATGTTAAATCACATTAATTATTGATAGTCATACCACCAGCAATTTCCTTTTCGTGAAACGTATTCTATCAAAGCTTTCAGCTGAGACATTTCGGTGGTAGAGAGGTTTTTTTGAACTTGTTCCTTGGAGGGGGGGGGGGCTCATCTTTGAATAAATTGTATTTTTTTTTTCATACAAAACCACATTAATTAGTGATAGTCATTCCACTACTAGGCAAGAAGATGATAATATCCTAATAATTTGTATCAAGGAGAAATGATGCAGTGTATAATTTCTGAGCTTTGGTGAATAAGCACAACAGTTCCTAATTTTAATTTCCTCCTTTGAGGATGGACATTTTTGATTGATTGATTTTTCAAATCTTATACAGGAAAGAAGAGCGAAACGCCTAAAATGAGTTACCAAAATTTAAAAAGAAATACCTAATCCATTTGTGCACTGAAGTAGAATTTTTACTTGATCTAAGGCTAGGCAAATGGTTTGATGGTGGTCATAGCCACACGTTGTTATTACACTCAGTGTTTCTTTTATCAAGAAAGCCTTTGAAAATGAATTCTGTAAACAGTTTTAGAAAGACTAAACGCCTATTACAAAATATCAGAGCATTCACGAGTGACCTCGTAATGAAGAAAATTAAAAAAAAGTCCGAATCTTGGAAAAAAACATTTTCACAACATTAGACATCTAGAATTATAGACAATTTGTGAAGCAGACCAAAGTTGGTTTCAGCCCGAAGGAAAGTTCACGTGACCAAAAATTAAG
Source organism: Pocillopora damicornis (assembly GCF_964200805.1). NCBI lineage: Eukaryota > Metazoa > Cnidaria > Anthozoa > Scleractinia > Pocilloporidae > Pocillopora > Pocillopora damicornis. The sequence goes on from NC_142678.1 coordinate 5,640,047, forward strand.
TTATAAAATTTTTACTTAATATATCTTAAAATAATTAATGTGCAGAGATCTTATGAAAATTCTACAAAAAGAAAAAAACAAAGATAATTGAGAAATTTTATTTTATTAGTATTTAAGCCTCGAGAGTTGGTACATTTAACAATCACCCTTCATCGTATTAATGAATTAGTAGCAGAGTTCTAATTTGGAAGAAAAAAAAGGCACCGTATCATTACACTGAGTTGAGTTTTATCCACTTTAAGCAAAGGCATGAGAATTAGGCCTATCAGTGTTTATTGAACTAAGCACAATGGTTCTTAATTTATAGATAATACGAAAAGACCAATACCACGAAAAAGGTGCAATTTGAAGGTGTTTAGAGTATGTAGCTGTTTGCAGAAAGGTTGTCGGAGGACAAGCTGCACGCGACAATCTCAAAAGGTGATCTAGGTACATAGCAATCAATGAATTTTAATAAATTGTAAATGTGGACAAAAGGACTAATGAACGGGGGATAAATGCCGATATGCACGTGAATGCGAGAGAACAAACTAAATAATATTACATTGTAAACAGTTTATTTCTTCAGGTCACTTCGAATTTGCTCTCGCTGAGTATACTTCATTGGGGTCAGTTCGTTCTTTTTTTCGTTTTTCATCAAGTCTAGAATAAAAAGTCAGTCTTGTGAACAAAATAAATTCATCAAACTCGCTATGACTGGGCCTCTTCTTTACAGTGAAGAGCGACCTGAAAACTTTCTGGAAATGTCAATGTTTGGAGCACGTTGAATTTGGTTTGACCGGCCTCAAGAATTTTAAAAATTTTACAATTAAGCTTCAAAGTTTCATCAATAGAGTTGAAAAAGTCTGAGTCTAAGAAAGTTTTAAAATCATTGCCCTTATCAAAATCTAAATAATTTCCAGAAAAAGTCTGAGTAATATCAGTTTACTGGGCGAGCTGTTTTTTTACCTAAAGATGAAAGAAACTGAAAATCAGGCTCGAAGCATTAAATGAAAAGGTCCAAGTTTGAAATAAAAAAAGGCGCAAAACTATCAGAGTATTAAAATTTGTTAGAGATCTAAGGAAGAATTCTAGATGGTCATGGCATGTTAGGTGATGACTAGAAATTTCTTTGAAATCATTGCTATGCAATCAATTTTTGACTTTGTTATTTTTGAGTGTTTTTTTTTCTCCATTTTTCAATCCAGGTTTGAGCTTTCTAACGGACTACATCTATATCAAAGCGCAGATAACAAACCCGTCACAGAAGTTAATAAAATTTGATATTCATAGCTTCATTACAAATCCAAATCCTACCTAATAATAATAATAACAATAAATAACTGACCTTGTTGGAAGTTATCCTGATTTCCTTTCCATTTTGAAATGTTATCAATCTCTACTTGACGTTGTACGAAAGCGAGAGAAAAAACTGAATACGTGCATACCCATCTACAGAAAAATAATTTTTATTGTTATTGATTAAGAACACTGCTGAGAACGAAACACTACTTGCTCCACTTTTTGTTCGGTAAAATTTCCGCACAGCCCCATACTATTGTAAAACAAATCTGTTTTCCCAATGGCAATGTATTGTTTTTGTCATTGTTTTCTCTATTCAAGAACTGAATGCATAATGTAGTATGGGGCTGTACGGAAATTTTACCTTTTGTTCAAGTAATTTTGTAAACATTCGCCAAATCAGGTATGAGTGATAAACTCCTACCAGGCTTACGAGTTCAGGTAAACTAATTTGTTGAAACACTAATATTTACCAACCTGTTTAATGCAATCCTTTTTCTTTCCTCCAGAGGATTTCTTTAGAATCACATTTTGCTTCATCCTTTGCCAGACGCTGAAAGACAGAAAACGATACAATGAGAACAAAGACTCTGGCTACCAAAAAGACAGTTCCGCGTCAAAATGTTTGACCCTTTTTTCCTTTGGCGGAGGTTAAGCATAAGGGAAAACGCGTTTAAAGAAAAGCTAATTTTAAAACATAAGAAGCATAATTGACTATGTAAAGTATGAAACAAGTAAAAATTTAAATTAAAAAAAAAAATTAAAAAAAAACCTAACTAAAACACTGATCAATAATTGTAATAAAATACGACGTTCTTGTTGTTGCCCTATAGGTCATTTGGAACTGTCATGGCGGCTGCCATTTAGGTTTTGTCCAACATCGTAATGTGAGTAACTGGCTCTTCCTTTTCAAATAGAACCCCGAAATTTGATTTATACTTTCGCCAAGAAACACAAAGACTGTACTTTTATCATCAAATATGTATCTAAACGTAGGTTATTTACCTTGATAAAGACGTTCATCAAATCCTCATGGCGGCCAACTTGATCCACTCAATTCAGCAAACTCAAAGAACCATACGCTGGTCTTTTACAGAACAGCTGTTATGAAGCACCAGTTTAAAACTGCTTTGTTTCCTGGCCCCTGAGTAGCACCAAAAAGACGATGAATCTTCTTGTCGTTCGTAAGGTCTTTCTCGTTTGTGAACTCTTTCCACGTGCAAGACTGATATAAAATATGAATATTAATTTAGAAATCATTTAAAATTCAAATGAATTCCCCGCCTTTGATAAGCAGACAGACAAAGTATCGAACGAAAAACTCTTCGGTCACTTTTGTTCAAAGGTTAAATTAAATAATAGCGCTATCCCTAAGCTAACTTCAGCCTTAGTTCATTTAAATGGAAGTTTCAGCTATACTTGCAGAGTGTCAGAGCATTTTTAAATTACTGTCTTTTCAATGCCCTTGAACTGTTTTTCGCTTTGATCTAGTTCCGTTCTGTTGGAGGTCAATCTGTACCCGTGTAACGTAGCAAAAAAAGGAATGGCAGCATTTCACCCTTCCTAGCCGTATAAAGGCAATAATACCTCTGTTTTTAAAAAAGGTTGTCGGAAAACAAGTGCACACGGCAGTCTCAAAAGGTAGTCTGGGTATTCGGTAATCAATGATTTTAATAAGTCGAACGTGGTTATTTATCAAACCCTCGGTGCCTCGTCCGCACAGTGACATTTTCTCATATTTCTCTAAATCCTGAGGTCAAGGAACCGCGACCTGAAAACTATCCACAATGCCTTTCGTCGGGCCTCTTAAGTTGTTTAAACAGACTCTCGAGTTTTAGTCTTCTGTTCTGCATATTTGAGGAGGAAGTGGCAAACGCAAAGCGAACTCGGAGAGTAAGGCACGCCCAAAAGGAAGAAATTGTCTTACTCGCTTCTTAGGTCCTGTCAATGGGCGTCTCAATGAGGTAATGGCTTTTACGACTAGCGGTTGACAGTAATGTTGAATACAAAGTAATTTCAATCATTTTAAAAAGTTAATGATTAAGTTTCATTGTTCTTAAACGCATTCACTTGCTCGCTTTTGCCACAAGAGTCAAGCAGCAAGATCATAGTGATTCCAGATCGTTCATAACACGTTTGTGTCTACAATCAAGGTCACTCTGAGCTTTATATACATAACTTTGTTTCATACATTTTGCAGAAAGGTGAATCTTGATCTACTGATTGCAAAAAAAAGACAACAAATTGGGGTCACTGATCTCATTTCCACTAATAGTCACATTTAAGTAACATTAGGGGTGTTTTAAGGGGCTGTTGTGTTGCTATGGTAACCTCATATGTAAGAAAAGTGAGCTTATTATACAAGGAAATTAATGGAAAAACGAGAAACCTTCATGTTGAAGCTCAGTCGCCGGAACGTTAAGGAAATCAGTCAGTGCAAGACCAAATAATTAACTGTTTGAAGAATACACAAAAATTGTCCACCAAAGAACATTCAAGATGATTGCTGTTTTTCTTTGTTTTATTGTACATTACCCAGATGGTCAAAAGTGCATTTCAAACAATCTTGCTAACTGGAGTCAATTAATTTCATAACCAGTACAATTTTTCACTGACAAGAGGTTTCAGAGACAATTTAGTCCAAAGCTGCTCAATAAATTATCCTTTTAAAAGCGAAACTGCATGGTGCTTATATTCACCGAGTTCATCAGTCAGCCAAATTTTAAAACTTTTGATTGAACCAAAAGGTAAAAAAAGAGAAGCCAAATGAATTGTAAGCAAATGAACGAAAGAAGAGGGCACGAAGGAGCAAATCAGTCAACCCCCTGATTGATCCATCAAACAATGGTGTTCCTAAGTTCTGCCTTCCCGATAATTTAAATCTTTTCACTACCATTGGTCATTTCATTCCATAATGATATTTTTCCATATTAGATTGATCCATATTCTTAGTCATCAAATTTTTCTGCTTTTATAAGGTCAGATGGTTCCATAATTTAGTAGGACTGCTCCTCTTAAAAATACTAAAGAATGCTTTCTCAATTCATGAAAATGTCAGAAAAAAACCTGCACATCTGCTTGATTGAACAAAATAATGAACTCAACTGCCATTAAAAAGACATCTCCTAATCAATTCTTTCTCTCCTTTACAACAGTGTTGTGAGGGTAACCAAGTAAATGAACATGCATTTGTGCTTTTAATGACCTGCCTTTGTACTGTTTTAACATCACATAAGTTTATTTGATTTTTTTTTTAGTTTTTTCTGTGGTCGTGATCACTTTACTAGGTGATCACTTCATTCCTCGTCAATTAATCTTGTCGTGTTCAACACTGGAGAACGTATCATCAGTCCTTCTGGTTATGTGATATCCAACAGATAATGATCTGTGTTATAAACTCGTAAAAACTACACTTGTACTCTTTGCATTCGTTTATTAACCTATCGAGATGATTTGTGTTCTAAAATTGTACGTGTAGTAATTAATTTGATCATAGTCTAAAACTGGTCAATCAAGTTGGAATAAAATACGATCTGTACAAACAAAACTATAAATGCGCGACTAATCGTTACATAACAATTCGATTACGAAATACACGTGACTGTTCGTGACAGTTCTTGACAATCTGAAGCCAGATCAGAATGCAAGAGAAGTAACATCTAAGGCTAATAATCCATTCAAAGCTATTTCACTCCTAGGAAGTTGCTTTCAAAAGGCTGACATAAAACATCTAAGCCACCCTCAAAAAATTACCAGATACAGTTTTTTCTTCACTCTGTGAAACTGCGTTCACTAAAACTACCCTTCTATGAAACAGGTGTCAAGAAAAATTCTTATCCCAAATTGTTATTTTTAACATTTCTTTTAAGATAATAAAGTGATTATTAATGTTTCACTTGCGCAATAGAGAACAAGGCCTTCCCAAGCCCTGCCATCCTCAATTTTCCCCACCCTACCAACCTAACAGAAAAAAAAAGAACTGGCTCTTCGACAATATTTCGACCCATTCCCCCTTCCCACAATGTAAATTAGTTTCCCTGTCTGCTAATTATACAACCACTTCTGATTCCTATCAACTTAACTTAAAGTTCGAAGCTAATTGTCAAATCATTTGTCAAAATATGCTTCAAAAGTCAATTCAACTTGGTTACCTTTCGAGTTTACGTGATCACGTCTAGAAATCCAAGGCTAAGTCTCTTTTTAGGCCAGAAGTCCTCTCTTTCTTAAGAATTATTCTACCGAAAATAGTTTCCCCTGTCAACGTTGAAAAATCTGACAGAGGACATCTCCTTGAAAAAACGAAAACGAAAAACGAAAAATTTAACATCCTCATTTCCAGGTCCTCTCTTACTTTCTGCTTTCGCCATTCGGGCAAGGATTTCTTTTATTTCCCGCCAACTCTACCTGCTTTACCATCATCGTAACCGCTGACACACCGAACTGCAGCCGTTTTGTGGAGTCGGTCGTTTCATATGTCTTCAAGAGCCGCCACCTGTGCCTAGAATTTACTCTCTTTGTTTGGAAACTCTTTCACTGAAAGAATTAACCTGTCATACACTGAGTCACTGCTGTAAGTATAAGACTGTTGAAGGATAGATAGTGAGTGAGGCTTTTCTTCGCAAGAACAGCCTCGTGTACTGCTCTTCACGGAAGAGTGCGCGACAAATACTGCAACAAGATTCTTGACGATTGTGGTATGAAGATCTTTTTTTACAAGATCCATGTTCTTCAATAGACATTACTTTGACAAACATGATTCCTTTTTTGAGCACACATTTTAAATGTTTTCTGTTGGCCAAAATTCAACTGAACTTGGCTAGTAATCCAGGGATGTTGAAAGAAATTTCCGGGTAATGTTATTGTTTACTTCATGTGTATGTGACGCTCCAGAAACCGGTTGGAGCCGTCTAAAATGAATGCGAACTCGAGAGCCTGTTTCAGACAAGACCAATTTAAATTTCCCTTTAAAATTACATTAAGGGCTCGCACAATTTAAGGATACCAAGGAAGTAAACCAAACAACTGCCGAAATACAAACGTTTTAGAAGTTACTAATTTAAATCTTTCTAAGAATCGCTTGAATGACTACTGAGAAAATGGAAGTTGGAAAAATGTCACCATTTATGTAAACTGCAGTGTGGTCCAATTATTACTTTGGTGCGTATTTTGAAGCATTAAAGATCAAATGAAATAGATTGAAAAGATGTTTGATTTATATCAGTTTTATGGAAATAAAACGGTTGTTGCTACCGGTATGAATTCTGTATAAATTAGTTGACCTCATGTCTTTTAGTGGCAGCTGAGGCATATCGGCTTCGGGTTAATGTTTTAACATTTTTGATTTCCGTAACATGTGTACGTTTTCAAAAAGATGGTTTCCATGGTCAATTTTTTTGTTTTTCCAGATCACTTGTTAATGGGTAAAAGGGCCAAGATTCTTAAAAAACTGTGGCGCTGTTTCGGTGTAGAGTAGCACAAGGGTACGGCACAAGACGATTTAATTCGGTTTATCAACTGAGTTAATAATGTAATTGGCCACCACTACGTGAGCGTCAGTGCAAATAGACCCAACAAATTCTAAATGAAGACGCATTTTCTTAGTCTAGAAAGTCTAAAGGTATATTTTATTAATTAGGAGGTGCGATTTGTAAGTTGTTAGATATTAAGTCTAGCCTACAAAACAAACAACGGCCATGGTTCATGTTTGTATGACAAATATTCTCAGTCAAATTTCAGGTTTAAAAATTAACTAAAACAGAAGTATGAAATTGAATAATTGTCGTTTCTACTTTTTCTATAAACTCTGGAACAGACGCCCCATGAATGGCAAGGAAAGGAGCAAGCAATAAATCTATGGACACCAACGCAGCCCAGCTTAGTGATTTACTCTGCTGCTCGGCTGACCTCGAGCATTACCTTCGTGAATTCATTTTATCTGGCGGCCGTGAGATAACCTTCCTATTGAGTGGCAAGACAGGAGTTGGAAAATCTCACTTGACAAATGCGCTGATAGGACAGGAGCTTGCTGAAGAAGGAGAGGAACTCGATCCACAAACCGATGACGTGAGTCATTTTCCAGACGGTTATCAGCATAACCTACTATATAGTCAAACTTGCCACTTAATGATATTTTTAGATTTGTTCTATCCAATTTTTTTCAGTGCTTTCATTCTTAAACCATCTCTGATCTTATGGTTTATTCTTGTCTCAACTCCCTCATAGACTATCATTGTGCGGCTACTATTACTTCACGGTGGCAAAACCTCTCCAACTCATGACTGTAACCTAGCTCTGCCCAAAGGCATATCATTCTTTCTGGAAAGTTTGATTGCTGAAAGCAGTTTATCCGTCACGCATAGTTCGATTTTTCAATTCAAAATTTTAAATTCAGCTCTATTTCTTTAATGGAAATAAAACTTATGCAAGGGTCTCTTGTAGCCTGCTATGTTAGCGGACACCGTGGAATTTATGCAATCCAGGATGGCATGGGCTGCACTAAATTCAGGATAAGACGAATAGCACACAACGTAAATCAAGTGACGAGAAACGAACGATTGTAGAATGCAAAGCATGGGGCGCATATTGATTATTGATGTGTCAAGTTGGATAACAGGGATGGGGGGGGGAAGGAAGGGAGGATGGGGGGGAGGGTGGGGGGAGGTAAGGGAGGAGGGGGGGACCTTTATAATAGCATCAGTTTCCTCTCACCAATGTGGCCTTGTCGTCTTTGCGTATTGTCGATGCATTTTCTTCCCTTAAAAAAAAAACCAACACTGCAGCATGCAATGAAACAGAGGTGTTGGTCGGTGCTAAATTGAACTTAGCAATACTTTCTGAATTAAACGTGTGTTTTGTTGTAAGATAATTTTGATTTTTATTTCCAGGTGACACCGTACGATTTTTTTAAGAACAATGTGAAGATAACTGTCTTCGATACTCCCGGATTGGCGGATGACACCGGTAACGACGAAAAGTACCTTGAGCAAATCAAGAAAAAAATTACAGCTGTCGATCTTTTCCTGTTCTGCTTCGATATGAACTCCACCAGATTTCGTGACGACGACGCTAGGACAATTAAAAAGGTCACAACGACGTTTGGTAGAAGTTTGTGGGATCATGCTCTGGTGGTATTGACCTTTGCGAACAGAGTTCAACCTTCAAAGGACAAAGTCACCGAGAAAGATTTCTTTCAACAACGAATGCTTCTTTTTCGCGACAAGATTTGCAAAGTGCTTGACAAAGAAGGAGTTGACGAGAAAGCCCTAAATGATTTACCGTTCGTACCAGCTGGGGAATGGATGAAGCCAGCACTCCCAGACAGAGATAACTGGCTGACAGTGTTTTGGATTGAGGCATTCAAACGTATCAACAGAAATGCAAAAGCTGCTTTCCTTCTTGCAAACATCGATCGCTTTATTATCTCTTTTGGTGGACATTTATCGGATGAACCCCGTGGTGAAGGTGAACGATACGATGAATGCTCTGATGAGGAAACGTTTGTCGTTCTAGGGAGCTTGGAAAAGAGCTCGCCAGTGATATCAACGTCCGAAGGAAAATATTATCGAAAAATACTTGAAAGAATAAAAACAAAAGAAATGAAATCTGCGACCATAAGCAACAGTGATACTTTGGTGGACGACAAATATGGAAGCACGTCGATTCTTCGAAGAGGATCGGCGTTAGTTTCGGCTGAAGTTGGAGAACAATTTCGGGCCCAGATGCGAAAAATGAACGTCCAGGGCCCTGGAGATGAAAAAAGAGCTTATCATTGCGAGACGGTGTATTCTCTTCCTCCTTCTTATGATGAGGCTGTGCGCATGGGTAATTCAGCGCCTCTCCCAATGGATGAGTCCTCTTCACAAGAACTGTTTAAAGAAATGATACAAGAGGCGTTACACAACTGTGAACCTGGCGTGAACGTTGGAGTGAGAGGTAGCCGATCCATTTTTGGAAACATTTATGCGAAATTGTTTAGGAAGACAATAGAGTTTATAAAGAATCTTCTCCGTAGAAAAGAAAACCGATAAACTCAAATGTAGAAGGACGAGCGCGTAACAACCTTAGAGGTTACCATTGAAACATTACAAAAGGGTTACTGAGAATAGGTTTAGCCTGCGTTGCTGGCGGTCTGCGGTTTTAGGGGCAGAGAGAAAATCGTAGACCGCCAGCAACGCAGGCTAGAATTAGTTAGGTGATCGTGTTTCATTAATGTTTTTGTAATGACAATGGCACTCGAAACTTTTCGACTGCTTACTCTGCAATTATTGATACCTTTGCAAATTTAAAGCAAGGAAGGCATTTTAACACTAATTGCGACCAAACATCATAGCAGGAAATTGTCATTAACCTCTGATCGGCTGATTTATATTATAACTATTAAATCAAATATAAATCTGCTTGCTGTTGATTTTGTAGGTAATATAAACTACTATAATAAAATTCGTTGTTTTATGGTACACAAGATCTTGTTTTCCCCGGTGCCAAATAATGGTAAAATAAATTTCTTAGCCATGGTACGATTGCTCCTTTTACAAACAACCTTATTTGAAATTGAATCGCTAAATAAGTGGATTTCTTTCACAAAAGCCTAATACATGAGGAAATCAATTGTTTAAAAAGATCATCGCCTGCATTTCGTATTTATCTCCATGTTCACTGCTTCAAATTGAAAACGATGTAACGCCAAATTGTCCTTGCGGCCAGGCTACTTTTTCCTGCGCACCGTGGTATAAGTTGTCTAAGTTAACCCTGTTGAAGGCCTAAATGTAATAACTGTCCTAAATGTAATAAAGTCCTAAATGTAATAACATTTGGTCCTAAATGTAATAAAGTCCTAAATGTAATAACATTTAGTCCTAAATGTAATAAGCCTCTAATGCAATCGTTTAACTCCTTCAGTGCATTATTGTTATGGCGGACATCCACCTTGAGATGTTAAAGTGGCAGCTGTTGCACCAAAAAACCGCTGACCAGTATACATATCACACTATGGGCTCGCTGATATCAATGGGCGTCCTTTTACTTGCTGGACATAAGAAATATCAGCAGTCGAAGTATGGTCCTTTGAGCGGTTTATTGATCGAGTTGGAAAAAATTATTTCCAGCCTAAAGTAGGCTTGTGCTTGGCTGGAAGCTCAATAGGATGGAATCAATTGGTACGTAATCATTAGGACTTTTTGGAAAAGAAATTTACTACAATTGATGATGAACTAGCATGTTATTGTTGATGTTATCGTTCGTGTGAAAGTCCTAAGTACTGATGCACCATTTTAGAGCAGTCTGAATGATTTCGCTGTCACATGTTAATCCAAAAGAAAAGTGATATCATCAATAGTGTTACTGAAATTTTGCACATCTATGTTATTCAGTGTCAATTGATTTTAATGAAGCATTTGAGTTCGTTTTTAAGAATGACTACCTTGATTTATTCAATTTTGAACCTGGGATATTGCATTTGTAGCCCTCTATGGCTTTACTCCACCTCAGTAATCGGTTCATGTACCATATGACTATAAATGGAAACTGTTGAGCTTTCCTTTTTCATTCATCTATTTATCTATTCATTGTCTCCCCTCACGGCCGGGAGAAGAGATGAAGTCAAAAAATGAAATGTAGACTTGGGATCAACTTTAAAATATATGTTTTCCCAATATTTCGGTTCGGGAACTGATGAACCTGTCATAAGGGGATAAAGGAAAAAAATGAATGGTTTATCAGACCATCAACTGACCATCATGCGTTGAATGTTGTAGCTCAATGCTCTTGCGTGGAAAAAAGGCAACATGTCGAGACCTGTGATCGTGAAATGGTATAATATATGATTGGTCAGTAGATATCTTGCTCTGTAAGTCACTTTATCATATAGCTAGCAGCGCGCGCGAGCAAGATGAAGTGAATCCTGTGTTCTGACTGGCTACCTGAGCGGGCATGATGGGCCTACCCTCACCCGCTTTGGATTCCCCGTATTGACCCCACGCAAGAAAACTTACAAAGTTCGTAACTTTTGGACAATGTCGGCATATACATAGAAAAAAAATAAACGACCCTCTTGGGTTTATTGTGTTGCAAACAGTTGGCTTTCACTATCGGTTCTCGAAATAAACAAGCCATTCTTGATTCTTATCAAAGCTTTTCTATACAATGAATCCTTTAATGATTAAGCCAAGAGAATACAAACTCTCTTGACCAAGCTTGTTCGGTCAAGATGACTGGATGTTAGCTTCGTTCTTTTTTTACCTTTTTTACGGACCGAGACTTCGTCTCAGTCCATAAAAACGCAACAAAAAAAGAAAAAAAAAAAAAAAAGAACTCGCCCAATATCCAGCCATTTTGACCTCACGCTTGGTCAATAACACTTATGAATATGTTTTATGCAGACCCATACAAATCTGGTAAGGAAAGACAGTACAAAAAATGCACTTACGAGCCCGGAATTTGTCTAACGTATAGGTCAGTGGACTTCCTTTTCCTTGTAATTTGGTTCATGAAGTGTTAACTCCAGCACTGATCACACAAGTATATCGTCAAAATCTGTTACACTTAATTAAGAGTCTGAGCCCATGATATAAAGAGAGCTATTGATCAGCGTTGTCATTGCTTTTGCGTCCGTCAATTTGATGCCAAAAGCACATCAGTATAAGGTTTTGTAGCCAATGCTTCTCAACCTACGTCTTTAGCAAATAAAAAGACCCTGATTAATATCAGCGAGCCCGCAATATGCCATGAATACAGGTCAGAGGATTCTTTGGTGCAATAGCTGTCACTTTAACATCTCAATGTTAGCACAGTTAAACGATTGCATTGGAGGCTTATTACATTTAGGGCTTTATTACATTTAGGACCAAATGTTATTACATTTAGGACTTTATTACATTTAGGACAGTTATTACATTTAGGACTTCAACAAACCCTTCCCTTTCTGTCTTGGTCACTCATGGGAGTGACTAAGACAGAATTTCTCCTTACAATGTCAATACAATATCAACCAGATAAGTGATGAGAATAAAGAAAAACATCAATTTGGGGATAGTAAGTTGATCCAATGCTAAATTCTCTGAAGTAACATTATAAGAATTGTATGGTTGACTGTAAGGAGAATTACAAATTTGATCTGAGAGTTAGAGAGTTAATGAATCATCGTCCCATCTTAGTCTTGCAGAGTTCCAAGAAAGATAAATCCTAGCTTGGACCCCATTGGAGCCACTTTTGAGCGGACAAAGAGACAGAAGTGGGCACGCAAAGACTGGGCCGTGTCCTCTCCCTCTAAGAGAAACAGGGAGACCCTGGGCACGACTTATGAGTCGTTTTCTTATTTATTGCCTCAGACTCCATTTTACGAAAGAGAACCAGAAGTTGATCTGTCTGTAACCGTCGCCTGCGCTTGCTTTGCAGAAGTGTCCAAAGTTATTTTAAACTACTTTCAGCGTTCAAACAATGACGTAATGAAAAATGTAGATAAATTCCGAAAACCATGGCAAATATACAAGTATGGCCTTAGTCACGAAAATTTCCAATATCCTTTGTCCAGAGATGCGCCGAGTCGAAACGTCAATCACAGGAGAAAAAGACAATAGGAGCACTAGAAAGGCTAAGGAAAGTCTTAAGAGAGGGAGTCAGGTCGTTTATCGTTGAAAACGATTATGCTTACGTTGCGGAAGTACGCCTAGAGGTGTTTTTACTTACATAAGTTCAAACAATGACGTATAAAAAAATCACTTACGACAATTTTTTTGATTTCCATTGACTGGAGCAATACAAACATTAATTGCAAGCAAGGTAAGTTGCCAAGGGGACTTTCCCAATCTGAAGGCCCTTTAAAGTAGTCTTTATTGAAAGAGACAGGAGCGGACACGTAGAGACCAGGCTGTTAATTGTCTTTTCCTTCTGAGGCAAGGGAAGTGAAGAGATTTTTGGATGCGGCTAACGAGCCTCCTACTCGTTTGTCGCCTAAGAAACTTTTTGAACGAGACCCAGAGGTAGAGCGGTTTATCGAGTGAACGTGGATTATGCTAACGGTGCAGAAATATGTCCAAAGCGTTTTAAACTACATTATGTCAAAATAATGACGTAAAAAAATTTAGATAGCTTCAAAGACCACACGAAAGTAGCCTTAGAGGAGAAAATAATTAAATTGCTTTATTAAAGGAACAGAGGCATCATCCGAAGTGTAAACTCAAACGAGGCAAAAATAATAGGTTGCTGAAAAGGTAAAGAAACGTCTTAAGAAAGGGACTTTCACAACCTAAATATTTTTTAGTAGGTACCGTTTACTAATGTTGTTGGAATCAGATTACTTGTTATCGTCCAAGAGGAGGAGGGCACCTCAAAAAACGGTACTAGGTCAGCTGTTGCGATTTTCCATAATTTTTTAAAAATAGCTTAGTGCTTTAATTCTATTGGTAAGTAACGCTGATCTAAAAGAGGGCTAGAAACCTTTGGTTGTCATGCAACATCCAAATTCTCTTCGAAGGACAAGTTCCATTTTATCAATTACATGCTATAACCTTCGACAGTCATCGGTAAAGAAGATACGAGTTTAAAGTCTGTTTTGCGAATGTTCTAATTGATAGATTTAACGAAGTAGTGTGATTTTAATCTGAGCGACGTCAACAAAAGAAAGTACAAAACGCCCGCGTTATGTCCTTTTGACTAAACTTGGCTCCAAGACGATACAGCGAGTCTTTGAAGCAAGTTTAGTATCTCCTTCCTTCCATAAAGTTTTGAAAGACAAGCGAGTTTAGGCTTGAAACAAGAGGCTACAGTGGCCTTCACTCGGCTTGGCTTTATTTTAGGGGTGTTACTAAATAGAGTAACGCAAGAACAATCATGCTTTTGTAGGTGATTCCGTGACTATTTTGGAAATTACTTCGTGAGAAATCTCACGAAGAAAGACCTAAAACACCTCGGGATTTGCAATCGCTCCTCGCCTTTAAATTGGTATTTACAATCGCTCCTCTCCTTTAACTTGCCAGTTTTCGTCATGAAATTATTTTTAGAATCGTTGAGCAAAAACAAACTCAAGTTTAGGCGCAAATCGCACACTATTATGAATCGCTTCGATTGTTTACGTTCTGATGTGAAAACGAGCCGTGAGAGCAGTTAAAGATCATTGGCTGATTGATTCAATTAGATAATCAGCGCTGGTGCGCTGGAAATGCCTCTTTGGAAGATAAACGACGACCGTGACCAAATTTAAAACTCGGGCCCTTCCACACAAAAATACAGGAAACTCAAGTTATTACGAGCTGTGGAAGATTAGTGAAAAGATGTGACTATTAACTCTTTAACTCCCATGAGTGACCAAGACAGAATTTCTCCTTAACAATATCAATGAAATACCAAGTGGACAAGTGATGACAATAAAGAAAAATATCAATCGAGGGATGATTAGCTGATCCAATATCAAATTCTTCACCCTAACAACTAGAGAATTGTATTGCAGACAGTAAGGAGAATTACTAAAGAGATCTCGGGAGTAAAAGGGTTAATATTGTTATTGCTCAGATAGCTCTAGGGTCGTGGTCGTGGGATAAAACGGAGGGGGGGGATCGGGGAATGGTGATTAGCAGATGTCAATGGAGTCTACTTATATGAGGGAAAATCGCTTTTTTTCAACGCTGTAGTTAACAATAAATAAGCAGACAGTCCAACGCATCAGCAAGCAGGTAGAGCGCATTTTTCATAGTGTGTTGCTTTACAATTTCCTTAATGTGTTGTGTTGGATCAAGATAGTGACCGCAAATCACTTTTTGAAGGAGTTTCCCCATGTAGAGGTTCTTCGTTGCTTGTGAGACGCTTTGATCCATTGACTGAATCGGCGAAGTTGTGTTTGGAAGAGAAACATACAGGTAACAGACCAATCGCGAGTTTTCAGCTCTTCAGGATGAGCAGAACAGTTGTTCATCAGCAACAACGCTTTAGGCGAACGAATAATGTTTGGTGCACGTTGGTGGCGTTTAACAACTGGGACGAAATCTTTCTTGAACCTCTCAGCAAAAATCTCCGAGTTCATCCAAACGTTTCTTTGAGACTTGTAAATGACAGGGAGCGCAACCATGTTTACGTTTAAAACATCGTGGCGTCGCAAATTTTACAATCACAACTGGTTTCGGTTTATGGGTTCCTGGGGCATTACTACAACCAAGGACAGTTTGGCGATCTTTTGATTTCTTGAAACCAAGGGCAGATTTTTCGCGGCGTGACACCAGGGTTCTGTCGGACAAACATCTCCACAGGAGTCCCGTTTCTAACTATTAGGAGGCCTCTATGAGAAAAACTAGAACTGAATCACAACTTTTACCACTGACAAAGATAAAAGCATCAAGGTATAACAAAATATAATTTTTTAAAAATTTTTTTAAATTTAAAATTTTTTTTGTTTTGTTTTGTTTTTTTCCCTTGTTTTTTATTTTTTACATTTTTGAGAAACACAATATCTGAAAACATTGGAAAAAATATTAGCAAAATGTTCTAAGTATGGGAAATATGGTACACCCAAAATTTAGTGATGGTACTTCTTAGAATGAAACACTGCAAAACAATCCCAACCCTTACTAACATGCATATACTTCTGACATTGAGGGGCATCACAATAAGATCGAACCCTAAAATCTCCCCTACCCTCTTTATAACATACCACACAGCGTCTCTGAGTACTAGAGAAAACTGGGATATGGACAGATATAAACTCCTCTGGGGCAGGAGGGGGTGATTCCACTGTGGTATTCGCAGGTGGACTACCATAATCAGGGAAACCACAGATTTGTCTGATAATTTCTACCCGGAAATCAGCCAAAGAATAATGGGAGGGCCTTTTAAGAGCATCATCGTCAGGAAACTGAGCCTGATGCTCTTTAAAAAGAATAAAACCATTAACTACAGCCATGTCAATTAGGTGGTAAAACAAAGTTTTCCACCACTTCATGGACTTACGTAGTGCACTATTTGTAGTTAGAATTTGATCAGATCGGTCAACCCCACTCATAAACTTATTGTAATTATCTATAACTTTAGGTTGTGATACTTCCCTTGTGTTCCACACACCATCTTTCTTTGTTTTCCTGTTGACCAGACCATGATCATTAGCTCTATCTATAGTTGTTAACATTGAAACTACTTTGTTATCCACCCACTGAAGTGCCAAACAAGGAGGATCCCTTTCCCAACGCATGCTACCCCTTTCTTTCCCCTTACCCCATTCATTACTGTTTTTGAACGCAGCTGGAAAGTCTCTCCTGGTTTCCCGCATGGTACCAGTGGCAAGGACTCCCTGAGCAAACAAATCTTTGAATAATTTGACTGATGTATAAAAGTTATCAACAAATAAATGATAACCCTGATTGAGAAAAGGCCTTATAAGTTTCATCACTACATCATAACCTAACCCAAATTTACTAGTTTCCTGCCCCGTGACTTTACCAATGTAGACATTGAAGTCTACAGTGTAACCATTTGAACTGTCAGCCAATACCCACAATTTAATACCCCATCTGGTGGGCTTGTCTTTGATATACTGACGTATACCAGACCTGTGGCGAGACTTAACCATGCGCTCGTCAATAGCTAAATTTTGTCTGGGCTGGTACAAAGCAAGACACCTAGATTTAAAATAATTAATAAAGGACTCAACTTCACGCAGCTTATGGGATTTATCTTCTTTAGCGGGATCTACCACATGCAACATGGCCATTAGGGCTTTGAATCTGGTTCTAGACATGATTGCTCTTGCCCAGAGACCATGAAATAGGGTCTTTATGCTCCAATACTTGTCAACATCACCAATCTTAACAAGCCCCATATAAATGATAAGAGCAATCAGCCGCTTTATTTCATCAGCTGTGGTCTCTTTCCAACTACCATCAGGGCTTGTATAACTCTGATGGGACCCAGAAAATATATGCTCCCAAGCATAACTATTTGTATGTGCAACTATATTGTTTATCATTTCAATTGTAAAAAATAGGTTAAAAAACTCTACCGCCTTTTTCATGGTGCTCCTGAGTTGAGGCCGCTCAAAATGGATTCCAGCTGGCCTTGAAGGAGTAAAAGGAGGAATGGGATTGCTTACATCATGATCATTATAAGATTTGAAAGGGGCACGAGCAGGAGTACGAGTGCGACCACGCACACTCCTACGGCCAGCCGAACCACTTGAACGACCTCGAGTGGCAGGAACACCACAATCTTGAGAAGCAGGAACACCAACAGCACCAGCACCATGGAATCTTCCAGGACCTACACAAACATAACAAATATTTTAGTTTTGTTGATAAAGTCCATAGATCCTATAGATAAGGTTTGATAAACCAAGTAATATTTTCCTCCTTTCAAGACATTTACTCACCAAGAGGAGCGGCAGAATTGAGAGGGGGAATTGGACAGGCAGCAGTAGAAGTAGCAGAGGGGCCAGCAACTACACATTAAAACAAAAATAATTATGAGAAATTGTAGCAAATGCTGTTGGAAAGTGCTCAACACACATGAGTGTAGAGCGAAATACATTTCAAAATGACTAAAATGAAACACGCATGATTCCCTGTAACTCTGAGTTTCGTGCTTACGCACTCGTCAGACAGGTTTAATCTGTCTGACGAGTGCGTAGGCACGAAACTCAGAGTTACAGGGAATCATGCGTGATTCATTTTAGTCATTTTGAACTGCAAAACAAAAATATAATTTTCAGTGAATAAATCAGTTATCATCAACAGCGATATACTGATATCCTAAAAAAATTCACGTTATTCTATGGTATGTGCATTCGAAAATTATACTTGTTATTCTAAATTTTGCCGGGTGGAAATATTTCACTTACCAGGAGCCATGGGTTCCTTAGTGGATGTGCTAGCCTCCTCCGGCCGCTCGTCATCTTCAACTTCTCCTTCGCTAAAACTGTCATAAGTAAAATGTTTATATTGCGTAAGTCAGTCAAAATTAACCGAATGAAAAATCTATATTAAACTAAATCGCCAAATCGTTATCGAATCGCACGCAACGGACGCAACCGAAAAATGCATTTCTCCATGGTAACAGCTGATCGAACCACGCTTCCAAATAGCTTGAATCGCATCGCATCTCATCGCTAAAAGCATGCTCGTAACGTAAATTGCTGATTTTCAGAGTCCCTAAAGTCAAATTTTAATCAAATTTGAAGAAATGCACAAGAATCAAACACAAAAGGGCGACCTGAGGCGAACGACTTCGCATCTCAAGACTACATGTTCGATGGCGACCATTTCCCCATGGCCTTTATTGACTTCTCACCTCGATTCCCCACTCTCATTTTCTAGCTGCCGATCCAGATCGCTTTCTTCTCCACTGTCCATCCCATCAGCGGAGTTTTCATCATTAAAGATCTTCTCTAACATTATTTCAGCGGAGACAAGGTTCACACGCGCACGCTTGGACGATGAAGCCATGTTCAACGGTGAAACTTAAAATGTCAAATTAGTGTTGTGTAGTATTTTCAAATGTCGCTCACCAAACTCGTTACATGATTCGTTTAACATGTCAACGTCATACAGACCAAATATGGAAAGAGTCGGAAGTAACGCAATACTCTTCCGGAAATAATGGGTGGAATTCCACCCCTAAGCGCTGGGGCTGCTGGGATATCTTTTACTTAAAAGATATATCAGACATACGAAGTATCATTTCTATCAGGTCAATGTTTTATCGTGCTAAGGTGCTCTGAGAGGTCCTAGAGCAAAACAAGGAAAATTTCTATTTAGGCTCTTTCATTATTTAAATAACGCGGTGCACTTTGCTTTCTTTTCTTTGTGGAATGTTAGGTTTTGAGATGGAAGACGGATCCCCTCCCGGAGTCAGCTTAAATAGCCATCAAGAGGCCAAGGAGTTGATATTTGGCGATGATAGTTGCAAGTATCAGCTACAAGAGTTTTTGAAATCAGATCGAAAAGAAATGACCATCCTACTATGTGGCAAGACAGGAGTAGGAAAGTCACATTTGACCAATGCACTTATTGGTGAAAATCTCACGAAAGAGGATCATACTCTGTTTACAGAGACAACCGGAGTGAGCAGATTCACGACTATCTAACTCAAAATTTCTGTTCATAATCATGACCATTACAATTTCCTCAAACGCGACTCGCGCATTAGCTGTTTATTTATATTAATTATTCTATAGAGTTGTAATCAGACAATGCCTTTACCATAGATATTTTCTCAAATAAACTTCATAATGAGTTTTTTTTCGGAAATTGCAATGGTCATCAATAATTGATAACAGGAATTTGTGTTTCCAATTCTTTCTGTAGTAATATACATGAAAACATCACGCACTTCTGATTGGGTGGAAACGAGTAATTTTTTTAATGTAACGCGAGATCACGAGTGCAAAGTTGTAACATGAGTGCAAATTACAAATGACGCACGCTGTCAGATTTTTGTCAATTTATCATCTTAATGCTTTCCTACGCAAATTGAAAAATATTGTCATGCTAAGTGTTGATATCAAATTACCTTGGTGCTTGTGAAAGTTAAGCTTATTGCAAAAAAGATCTGAACAAGAGAATTGCTGCGGATTAGGGATCGAGTTTGTCTGCAGAAAGAAAATTCGAAATTTATTGGGTTTTTTTTTTATAGAGACTGGTGTATTCTTAAAATGTGAACTAAAATTTTTATTTATCATCTTCTGGTCTCACTATCCCTTTATGGAAGTGCTCTTACAGGAATACTGTCATCTAGACAGAGAAATGATAAATTATACAGGGTTCAAGCAAACAGCCAGCTGCCGGCGGCAGCCGAAACTTTTTGCACGCTTGCCAGCGATTTTTCACCAAAGAACTAGAATTTTATTGAAAATATTATGCTTATTGATCTTTCGACTGAAGTTAAAGTCGCTGTCATATTATGGTGAACATTTCATATCTGGCAATAAAGTAACCAATGTTTTGAAGGCTGTTTGCAAACGTAAACGAATATGAAGTTTTGAGATTTGAAGCGTGCTACAGGGAGTATTTTTGTTTACAGTATCTAGCTTTCTACGTATTTCTTTAAACGTGACATCACAGGCGGCCCAAGTTCCAGCTGCGAGATGATCATCTTGCGCAATAACAGTTATGGCGGAATTGTAAGAGTTTGTATGGGAATATTTATGATCGCTTTAAGGAATAAAAAAATACGTCAAATTCTCAATAAAAATACCTCACCTTACTTCCACGATGTATCGCTTGCGATCTGACCGCTTACTTTGATGAAAAGAGCCCATTTTAAGAAAAGTCCGTTTCTTATGTACGTTGAAAACCTCGAAATGAAGAACTCGCTAAAATGGGCTGTCCAAGGTGATTGTAGCCGTTGCGATCAAAATGGTGACACCGCTTCTGATCGCCGCCTCATTACCAGTGTTTTCATGGTGGAGATATTAATAAGCCCGGAGTCACATCTGCGTCTACGCTCAGGTACGATAGGCACTGATCATGGGTAGAGAGGCCCAGGGTAGAGTTTCCCCAGCATCAACCCCGTCCCTCCTTCAGTAAGAGAAAACCTGAGAGATGTCATGATGAGGTACGCTAGAGGAACCATCAGGGTGGTATTCGAAAGGATCCTTTCTGGAGGTGGCTCTCTTGGTGCCGCTGCCTTCGACTGGATTGTTAATTACTTCATAGACTGGCAACGAGATAGCCTTGGAAGGGAAGATTAATACTATGGAGGAAGAGAGAGAAAACTAGCGAATAGCTGACACCGGAGTAGTTCTTATTGAAAGCTATTTTGCACCTTAAAAATCTGCATAACCTCTACTCATTGCAAAAAAGTTGTACATTGGTAAAACTAGATGACAAATTCCGAGAACACGTCCGCGATGTAGAAAGAAATGAGAAGGACGTGTCCAAACCAGTCGCTAGACACTCTAATCTTCCTAATCATTCTAGCAGCCAGGAGCCCATTACTTAGGCTCCTGAAGTAGCATATGGCAGTTTCCGGCCTTTCCCTTCATCTGGGCAGTTCGGAAAGCCGCAAAACTCTAGAACAAAAATTTATCTTTCAAATCGACGCTCTTGATCACCACCGTATCAACGAGCGCTTTTCATTCAACAAATTTATTATTTTTTTTCTCCTCACCATATTCCCACCAATAGCGTAGCTCCATTTTCTGCAAATAAAGCCACACACAACCCACAATTCCTCTAATCGCTCTGACGAAGGGTTTAAACGAGTTCGAGGCGTCAGCTTTTCGACTCTTTGCGGTGGATAATACTAAATTACCCGATCTTCACGAAAGACCGAGCATTTGCCTTGCCTTTCAAGGTAGGTTGAATGGATTAATTTGTGCAACTGATTTGCAACTGATTTGCCGATAGTCATCTAACAGTACATTACAGCGATAAGGAAGACGTCGATTTAAAAATGAATATATATTTTCATTTGGAATTTCGCGAATGACTGCATGTGCTCACCATCTCTTACGGCGACGTAAGTCAGCACGACGTATGAGAGCGGCGTGGAAAGTTAAAAATTTGCGGTTGACGTTTCTTTTCTCGGAACACGCAGACTTTGATGATTTCACGTTGTTATCTGCGACTTAAAGCAAACGACGACGACGACAACAGCGAGGACGTGGCAAAACAAAAGATCTAATAGGCAGAACGATTGCTCAGCTCGTGCGTTTTAAAGCTTTGTACATTTCTCAGGCGTGCTCTGCAAAACAACAACGTGAAATCACCAAAATTTGCATGGTCTGCGAAAGGAAAAGGGGAACGATAAATTATTTTAATTTCCATTCGCAACTCAAAGCTGCCAACATATTTTGTGCTGAAGTTAGGGAGTGGCTGTGTGAACAGTAAACACATCCAGCCATTTTCGAAATTCTAACTTAAAATAGAAATTGCTTTTTAATCGACGTCTTCCCTGGCGTAGCTCCCTGACTGCTTAAGGTCTCTATTTTGCAGAGGCCGGATAAGAAATAAAACAGTTTTAAAAGGGAAGCGCTGAGCTATTGCTCTGCCCAAATAAACCTTTCAAGTTGTTTTGCCACGGCCAAGTCATCGTTTCCGTCGCCGTCGTGGTCTTTTTTTTTTAGTTTTAATTTCAATTTTTAACTTATTATATTTCTGATACAAAATACAGACATAATTAAAGTTACTATAAAGAAACAAGGAGGTTTGACCAACAACAGCCGCGCAGTAGCTGCAGTGAGCATTTTCACCAAAATTATCTCTATAAAAAAAGTGTCTTTCGATGCCGTCCCATGCTTTCCCATGCCGTCTGTCGTGTATTCGTGGTATCTTTCAATACGTCGACAAAATCCGGTGTACATTTGTTCAGATCTTCGCTAGTTGTCGCCGTTACGAATTAAACATCACTGGTCAAAATAGTAGCTTTATCTCTGTGCACGAAACGATCCACGATTGAAGAAGTTCGAGCCGATTTTGCTGGCAAAAGTCGAGTAATACATTATGATCGATACGATAGCAAGATCTACTCTCGCTCGTCATTAAGAAGACATAGTTTTTAACGGGGCTTAGACAGTTTTAAGCTAATTCAGAAACATTTTTTTGAAGGAATCTTTGTTGGATAATTTGTTGTAAGATGTTTCTTCTTTTTCCAAGAATCCTCGCGTCCTCGATTTTTTCCAAGAATCCTCGCTTCCTATTCTCTATACCAGCTTTGTTTGATTAAAGACTGACAGATAAGTTTGCGGACAAAAGGTAACAGATCACTAAAATACTTTCAAATAAATTAAAGTTAGTTATGTTCCTGTAGCGATCCTTTCGACTGAGAAACAATTCGCTCTTTCTTCGCAGGTGCACCGTAAGTATCTCTTAAAGAAATTTGTAAAACCTTGAGATTCTGCAGCAAATTATCCAACTTTTTTAGACAACCGTGGCACTGTCTACAATTAAGGCCCAAAATGCCCATTTTTCACTCATTTTTCACAGCTAGGACTTACTTCAAAACTTAGGCAAACTATATATCCCTGGAAAGCTTATGACTTGAAGATCATGAAAAAAAATATTCCAGACTCAACATGTCAATTGTAATAGGATACCACTCATTTAATTGAGCCACCTGCTGGGTTCTACCAGGGGTTAATTAAGAAAAGATAACTCCTTCTGGAATTAATAAAAAATAATGTTTTTAGTATCAATTCAAAGAAGACATGTTGCTTATTGTTATAAAACCTTGAGATTCTGCGGCAATAATTATCCAACTTTTTTAGACAACCGTGGCATTGTCTACAATTAAATGTAAGTAGAAACGATCACACGACTGACATTTCGTTTCGTTTCGTTTCGTTTCGTTTCGATTTCGTTTCGATTTCGTTTCGTTTTGTTTGACATCGTTTCGTTTCGTTTCGTTTCGTAAGCGCGATGCCAATCGAACAACGTCCTCTCCTTACTCTACTCCAAATATCACCTAAAATCTTTTTCTATATCCTTAAAGCAAAGTATGTATTTGAATGCGGACACTGAATTGTAAATTACCCGGCTAACGTAAGCTGACGGATAACCAGAGTATTGACCAACATTTAACATCTTACGGTCACAAAAATAGCCCGTTTGTATAATTTGAAAGAAGAACTAAGCGCACCTTTAAGTAAACTAAATAGAGAACAAAACACAGAGCACTCAAAGTATTTGAAAGAAAAACTAAGCGCTCCCCTAAAGTAAATTAAATAGAGAATAAAACACAAGGCACTTAGAGTATTGACCACCGAATTTGATCAATATTTTTAGATGGAAGGTTTGAATGCCTTAACTGATCGATCTATTTATATATCAGTACTACAGCAAATCAACTGAGGAGAATTAAGCGCAAGCACAGTTAAGACTTATCAAAATTTTTCTCGGCGAAGTAGATTTTCTTGCATTCTACTCTTCTGCCACGTAGCACATAACCAGTAGTCGGGCGACTGATCCCGCATGGAAATAAAACACCTGAAGATCAGAGTATTAGCAGCCGAATTTTGATTTCTCGTCGTAATCAAAAACTACGTACTTACGTCTTCATAGATGACTCAAAACTGTTTCAACAAATCAACTCTTTAAAGGCTGCAACACGAATGAAGCACGTGTGAGCAAGATCACTTAATGATCCAATTGATACCAGATGCTCTTTGAAAAGCATTTATGTTGACTTCATAATCTTTTGATTGAGAAAAACAAACAGCAGATTATTATTTTGACAATGCTTACTAAATATTTCTTAATAATTTTCTATCCACAATGGTTTGGTCAATTTACACATGTTTTATTTTCTTCCTCTCATATTAATAAAAATGATTTTTTTCAAAGTTTGTTATCAAGAATGGCACAGGAAGGGACCTCAGAGAAAAGTTCTGATGCCTCGGCAACTAAAGTTGGTCAGATTATATTTGGTGCAAAAAACTTGGAGTATCAGATCGAAGAATTTGTCAGTTCCGGTGGCCAGACTGTTAATATCCTCCTGAGTGGAAAGACAGGAGTTGGCAAGTCTTATTTGACAAATGCGCTTATTGGAGAAAACCTTGCAGCAGAAGGATATGACATCGACCCACAAACTGATGACGTAAGCTACTTTGATATCGACAATTACTTCACCTTTTAAACTATTATGAGGTGCTTTCATTAACGGGTTACTGTGCATTACTTGTGGATATGAAAAGGGATAATATCTCGCGTCCATGCATGTCTAGAATCCATCTGTTCCCTTTTTTTCTTCCGGAAATTCCTATCTTTAATACTTGAAATTAAGAAAGAATTATCGAATTACTCTACAGGTATTAGGTACAAAATTACTCTAAGGATAAGAAAATACTTCTTTTCAACGTCTTTTAGACGGACAGGGCTTTGTATGAATAAAACGTTTTCATGCATTTTTCTCGCGTAACTGAGGTAACATACCAAGCCATATCATAATGAAATCTCTGTTAGAGTTGAAAGTTGTAATCATTTCCTGTTTTATGTCCCTCAGGTAACTGTTTATGAAGTTGTCAAAAACGGCGTAACTATCACAGTGTTCGACACTCCTGGACTTGCAGACGCAACCGGCAATGATGAAGAATATCTGCGGAAAATCAAGGAGAGAGTGACCCACTTCGACTTGTTTCTGTTCTGCACTGAGATGACCAGTAAGCGATTCCGCACCGACGACTTGGAAACGATAAAGAAGCTTACAGAAGCCTTGGGGGAGAAACTTTGGGAACATGCTCTTGTGGTTTTAACCTTTGCCAACGAAGTCCCACTATCGCCAACCAAGAAGACAGATGACGTACCTGAAGCAAACGCTTTCAATGACCGCGTTTTAGCTTTCAAGAAAGCGATAAACAAACATTTGGTTGCTATCGGAGTACCTGATATTACAGCGACTAATGTGCCATTTACGCCAGCCGGAGAGTTGGATGATCCAAGACTTCCAGATAGAGAAGACTGGTTGACAGCATTTTGGATCTCAGCTTTCAAACGTATCAACAAGAACGCAAAAGCTGCTTTCCTGATGGCAACTGTTGATCGTATTTCATTTTCTTCCACCCTTAGTGACGGAAACGAAGAAATCAAAGTAAGGAGAGATGGCAACGTTGTCAGTCTTGGCCAGTTCGGTAATTTATCCATCGAAGACAGGAATGCAATCACAGAGCTTAAAAAAAAATTGAAAGAGAGCGACTTTGACGAAAAATTGAACCGTTGTTTCCAGAAAGGCGGGACGTCCGACGAGCCTGGCCAAGATGCAAAGGTGTCAGGTCCCTCCATCAAGGTGAATGAAACGTACTCTGAAGAAATCATTAGGGATGTGTTTGGCGGTGTATCAGGGCAACTCATCGATGAGCTGACCGGTGCTAAATCTGGTAAAAAGTACCAAACATTCTTCGGCTGGCTAACGAAATATTTTAAGAAGTCTTACCCAACTTCCCGACCCACTTAAGCTAGACCAGAAGGCATGAAGAAATGATCACAAGCTGGCCAAAAGAGTGAAAAAGAGAGAAACTACTTGACATTAAAAATATCAATCAGTTACACTTTGAACATATAATCTATTAACGGAAATGAACTCTGTATACTTAAAAGGTTCATGCCACGTTTCTGAAATAGTATATTCTTTAGAAAAAAGGTTCAGATAAATTGCATATAGCTCCAAGTGTTTTTTTGTTACAAGATAAGACGAGTTTCAAGCATCTGCAGATAAAGTTGCTGAGTGATGAGTTCAGGTAGATTGCATGTTATATGTGGGCTTGTTAGAGATCCAAGCGTTTTTTTGTTACAAGATAAGATAAGTTTCAAGCGTCTGCAGATTAAGTTTCTGAGTAAAATGAAACTATTTAGCTCTATTTAATAGAGAGGACTGATAAATTAAACTTTAAAAAACGTCTTTTGTGATTTTTCTTTAATTTGTGTTATTAGTAACACCAACCAAAAGAAAAGGGTTGTAGAGTTTTTGTTTCCGTGCCTGAATTTTACGGGAAAAGATGGAAAAAAGTATTTAGCAGGCGTTTAAGAACTTTGATAGAAGAAAGCCTTCCTTGAGTCCTTCGTTATTTAATTTCCTTATTATACAATGTTGAAGAGCAAACAAGGCCCTCTTGAATCTGTTTATTCTCTGTGCCTACTTGTGCCTGTTTTCTATCAAGCTTCTAACTTCTATGAGACCGACCAGTATTTATCGCCTGGGGGAATGGGGGGACAGGAGGATTTTGGTTGTGTCACAATAAAGTTTACCTGATTTCTCCCCCGAAAGGCTCTGTAGAGTTCTAATGAACCCCCTGCGTTGACAGACAATTGTCTATAGTCCCCCCCTTCATAGTTTTCGAGCAAAGAATGATACCCGCTCCGTTCCCGCTGAAAAGGTTGTGTTCCCCTAAAATCCTTCCACTCTCCCCCCTCCTCTTATTCTAACTAGATTTAAACTGCTTCGTTCATGGTCTTTAGATATACTAAAAACAAGCAAGTCAGCTAAAGAACAAACAAACAACAAATAGAGCATTAGATAACAGAGAAATGTATTTAAGTTCGTTGTACTCTGGCTGCCCTAACAGTTCTTAGCATGATCGTTGACCAGACGAATTTCATACCTTTGGTTTGGCATAACCTAAAACTAGAATTCGGCGTATGAATTTGTCAGGTCCCTCGGCTGATTTTTTGTTATCATCGATTTACACTCGTGGCACACGTGAGTGATTGAATGCGTGCAACGTGATATGATCAAGACATAAGTATAAGAGCTTGACTACAAGTAGCGCTCGTAAGAGCGTTTGATATTTCAGTGTTCATTTTTTCTCAGCCTTTTTCCGGAATGTTTGCTGTTATTCTTTGCCCCGCAACAACTCATATGAAAACTGTGGCCGATACGAAAAACCAAAAAGCACTAACTGTTCCAATGTATTAAAATTGTTTAGGCAAGATGGAATGGAAAATCACTTTTCCTTACAGACCATGATGATAGAATCGTCGATTTTGTACCCATCCCTAAAATGACCATAGTACTATTAATTGTCTCCAAAACTTGCTAGGAAACTGAGTCACAAAATACCAAAGAATAAAAGGAAACAAAATAGAAGATGCAGTGCGGAGCCTGAGCACTAGTTTCTCGTGTTACGCACTATAATGCACTGCATCGCTGAGGTAACTCACACTGCCTTCTTCAAGACCGTCTGAGATACCGGAGTGGTTGTCAGACATCTTCACGAAAGACTTTGAGACTGAAACCTGCAGATATAATAATAATTGTAATTACTGCATTAACTTTCAAGGTAAGTTTGTTGATGAAATTTACTAGAGCAACTGATTTGCCGATTAACATCTAACAGTACATCACAGGCATTCTGAGTTGCTAGAGAAATTCTGCAAACATATGCTATGCAACGCACCACGAGAGTCTCTAAAGCATATGCCGTCTGTTTTGTATTCTTTAGTATCTTCGGTAAATCGAAAAAATTCGGTTTACATTTTTTAAGGTCTTCACTAGTTGTCGCTGTCACGTGTTAAATAACACTGGTTAAAATAGCAGCTTTATTATAGTACGATACGCGATCGACGTTTGGAGAAGTTTGAGCCGATTTTGAAGGCGAAAATGGAGTAATATACTATTATCGATATCGATAGCACGAACTACTTTCGCTCGTCATCAAGAAGAAATAGTTTTTAACGGGGCTTGGACAGTTTTAAGCTAATTCCGAAGCATTTTTTTAAACGAATCTTTGTTCTATAACTTGTTTTAAGATTTTTTTTCTTTTTCCAAGAATCCTCGCGTCCTTTTCTCAATAATTGCGTTGTTTGATAACGACTGACAAAAATAAGGTTAAAAGCAAAAGCCTACAGATTACCAAAATATTGAACAATACTTGGCTTATAAGGTCACAGAAACTTTAGAAAAAGTAAGAGTACTCGCGAAAGCGAAGCAAGGTTCCAACAACCTCGCGTCCTTTTCTCGATAACCGTGTTGTTTGATAGCGACTTACAAAAATAAGGTTATTAACAAAAGCCCGCAGATAACCAAAACATCGAACAGTACTTGGCTGATAGGGTCACAAAAACTTTAACCTGTTTGTATAATTTGATAGAAAATCTAAGAGCACTCTTAAAGCGAACTGAGGTTCCAAGAATCCTCGCGTCCCGGCTTTTCTCGAGAACAGCCATGTAAGATTCCACGACTGACAAATAAGGTCACCAAGCCAACGGATTACACAAATACTGAATAACTTTCAACATCTCAGGGTCACAAAAATAGCCTGTTTGAATAATTTGAAAGAAAAACTTAGCGCATCCTTGAAGTAAACTAAGTGCAGAACAAAACACAGAGCACTCTGAGTTTTGACGAACAAATTGGATCAAAATCAAATACGTTTTTAGATCGAGGAGGAGAGAATGAAATACAGGTTTAAGGATTGAATGCCTGAACTGATCAACAAGTTTAAGTGTCAATACCACAGCAAATCGTCCTATGATGAAGCTTATGATGAAGTTGTGCGCATGCGTAATCCATTGCCCCTTCCAATAGTGAGTGCTCTTCACAAGAACTGTTTGAAGAACTGATACAACTCCCATGAGTGACCAAGACAGAATTTGTCCTTACAATGTTAATATCAACCAGATAAATTGATGTTTTTCTTTATTCTCATCACTTGAGGATAGTAAGTTGATCCAATACTAAATTCTCTGCAGTAACATTATAAGAATTGTATGGTTGACAGTAAGGAGAATTACAAATTTGATCTGGGAGTTGGAGGGTTAATGACTCATCGTCCCATCTTAGTCTTGCAGAGTTCCAAGAAAGGTAAAGCCTCCCTTGGACCCTATTAGAGCCACTTTTGAGAGGTTAAAGAGACAGGAGTGGGCACACAAAGACTGGGCCGTGTCCTCTCCCTCTAAGAGAAACAGGGAGACCCTGGGCACGACTTATGAGTCGTTTTCTTATTTATTGCCTCAGACCATTTACGAAAGAGAACCAGAAGTCGATACGTTTGTGATCGTCGCCGACTATGCTTACTTTGCAGAAGTGTCCAAAGTTATTTTAAACTACTTTCAGCGTTCAAACAATGACGTAAAGAAAAATGTAAATAAATTCCGAAAACCATGGCAGAGATACAAGTATGGCCTTAGTCACGAAAATTTTCAATATCCTTTGTCCAAAATGCGCCAAGTCGAAGCGTCAATCACGGGAGGAAAAAACAGTAGGAGCACTAGAAAGGCAAAGGAAAGTCTTAAGAGAGGGAGTCAGGTCGTTTATCGTTGAAAACGATTATGCTTACGTTGCGGAAGTACGTCTAGAAGTGTTTTTACTTACATAAGTTCAAACAATGACGTACAAAAAATCACTAACGACAATTTTTTTGATTTCCATGACTGGAGCAATGCAAACATTAATCGCAAGCAAGGTAAGTTGCCAAGGGGACTTTCCCAATCTGAAGGTCCTTTACAGTAGCCTTTTTTGGAAGAGACAGGAGCAGGCACGTAGAGACCAGGCTGTTGTCTTTTCCTTCTGAGGCAAGGGAAGTGAAGAGAATTTTGGATGCGGCTAACGAGCCTTCTACTCTTTTGTCGCCTAAGAAACTTTTTGAACGAGACCCAGAGGTAGAGCGGTTTATTAAGTGAACGTGGATTATGCTAACGGTGCAGAAATATGTCCAGAGCGTTTTAAACTACATTATGTCAAAATAATGACGTAAAAAAATTTAGATAGCTTCAAAGACCACACGAAAGTAGCCTTAGATGAGAAAATAATTAAATTGCTTTATTAAAGGAATAGAGGCATCATTCGAAGTGTAAACTCAAACGAGGCAAAAATAATAGGTTGCTGAAAAGGTAAAGACACGTCTTAAGAAAGGGACTTTCACAACCTAAATATTTTTTAGTAAGTACCGTTTACTAATGTTGTTGGAAACAGATTACTTGTTACCGTCCAAGAGGAGGAGGGCACCTCAAAAAACGGTACTAGGTCAGCTGTTGCGATTTTCCATAATTTTTTAAAAATAGTTTAGTGCTTTCATTCTATTGGTAAGTAACGCTGATCTAAAAGAGGGATAGAAACCTTTGGTTGTCATGCAACATCCAAATTCGCTTCGAAAGGACAAGTTCCATTTTATAAATTACATGCTATAACCTTCGCCAGTCATCGGTAAAGAAGATACGAGTTTAAAGTGTGTTTTGCGAATATTCTAATTGATAGATTGAACGAAGTAGTGTGATTTGAATCTGAGCGACGTCATCAAAAGAAAGTACAAAACGCCCGCGTTATGTCCTTTTGACTAAACTTGGCTCCAAGACGATACAGCGAGTCTTTGAACCAAGTTTAGTATCTCCTTCCTTCCATATAGTTTTGAAGAACAAGCGAGTTTAGGCTTGAAACAAGAGGCTAGAGTGGCCTTCACTCGGCTTGGCTTTATTTTAGGGGTGTTACTAAATAGAGTAACGCAAGAACAAGCATGCTTTTGTAAGTGATTCCGTGACTATTTTGGAAATTAGTTCGTGCCTGTGGCATTACTACAACCAAGGACAGTTTGGCGATCTTTTGATTTCTTGAAACCAAGGGCATATTTTTCGCAGCGTGACACCAGGGTTCTGTCGGACAAACATCTCCACAGGAGTCCCGTTTCTAACTATTAGGAGGCCTCTATGAGAAAACTAGAACTGAATCACAACTATTTCTACTGACATTAGATAAAAGCAACAAGGTATAACAAAATATAATTTTTAAAATTTTTTTTGTTTTGTTTTGTTTTTTTTCTTTTTTTGATATTTTTGAGAAACACAATATCTGAAAACATTGGAAAAAATATTAGCAAAATGTTCTAAGTATGTGAAATATGGTACACCAAAAATTTAGTGATGGTACTTCTTAGAATGAAACACTGCAAAACAATCCCAACCCTTACTAACATGCATATACTTCTGACATTGAGGGGCATCACAATAAGATCGAACCCTAAAATCTCCCCTACCCTTTTTATAACATACAACACAGCGTCTCTGAGTACTAGAGAAAACTGGGATATGGACAGATATAAACTCCTCTGGGGCAGGAGGGGGTGATTCCACTGTGGTATTTGCAGGTGGACTACCATAATCAGGGAAACCACAGATTTGTCTAATAATTTCTACCCGGAAATCAGCCAAAGAATAATGGGAGGGCCTTTTAAGAGCATCATCGTCAGGAAACTGAGCCTGATGCTCTTTAAAAAGAATAAAACCATTAACTACAGCCATGTCAATTAGGTGGTAAAACAAAGTTTTCCACCACTTCATGGACTTACGCAGTGCACTATTTGTAGTTAGAATTTGATCAGATCGGTCAACCCCACTCATAAACTTATTGTAATTATCTATAACTTTAGGTTGTGATACTTCCCTTGTGTTCCACACACCATCTTTCTTTGTTTTCCTGTTGACCAGACCATGATCATTAGCTCTATCTATAGTTGTTAACATTGAAACTACTTTGTTATCCACCCACTGAAGTGCCAAACAAGGAGGATCCCTTTCCCAACGCATGCTACCCCTTTCTTTCCCCTTAGCCCATTCCTTACTGTTTTTGAGCACAACTGGAAAGTCTCTCCTGGTTTCCTGCATGGTACCAGTGGCAAGAACTCCCTGAGCAAACAAATCTTTGAATAATTTGACTGATGTATAAAAGTTATCAACAAATAAATGATAACCCTGATTGAGAAAAGGCCTTATAAGTTTCATCACTACATCATAACCTAACCCAAATTTACTAGTTTCCTGCCCCGTGACTTTACCAATGTAGACATTGAAGTCTACAGTGTAACCATTTGAACTGTCAGCCAATACCCACAATTTAATACCCCATCTGGTGGGCTTGTCTTTGATATACTGACGTATACCAGACCTGTGGCGAGACTTAACCATGCGCTCGTCAATAGCTAAATTTTGTTTGGGCTGGTACAAAGCAAGACACCTAGATTTAAAATAATCAATAAAGGACTCAACTTCACGCAGCTTATGGGATTTATCTTCTTTAGCGGGATCTACCACATGCAACATGGCCATTAGGGCTTTAAATCTGGTTCTAGACATGATTGCTCTTGCCCAGAGACCATGAAATAGGGTCTTTATGCTCCAATACTTGTCAACATCACCAATCTTAACAAGCCCCATATAAATGATAAGAGCAATCAGCCGCTTTATTTCATCAGCTGTGGTCTCTTTCCAACTACCATCAGGGCTTGTATAACTCTGATGGGACCCAGAAAATATATGCTCCCAAGCATAACTATTTGTATGTGCAACTATATTGTTTATCATTTCAATTGTAAAAAATAGGTTAAAAAACTCTACCGCCTTTTTCATGGTGCTCCTGAGTTGAGGCCGCTCAAAATGGATTCCAGCTGGCCTTGAAGGAGTAAAAGGAGGAATGGGATTGCTTACATCATGATCATTATAAGATTTGAAAGGGGCACGAGCAGGAGTACGAGTGCGATCACGCACAGTCCTACGGCCAGCCGAACCACTTGAACGACCTCGAGTGGCAGGAACACCACAATCTTGAGAAGCAGGAACACCAACAGCACCAGCACCATGGAATCTTCCAGGACCTACACAAACATAACAAATATTTTAGTTTTGTTGATAAAGTCCATAGATCCTATAGATAAGGTTTGATAAACCAAGTAATATTTTCCTCCTTTCAAGACATTTACTCACCAAGAGAAGCGGCAGAATTGAGAGGGGGAATTGGACAGGCAGCAGTAGAGGTAGCAGAGGGGCCAGCAACTACACATTAAAACAAAAATAATTATGAGAAATTGTAGCAAATGCTGTTGGAAAGTGCTCAACACACACATGAGTGTAGAGCGAAATACATTTCAAAATGACTAAAATGAAACACGCATGATTTCCTGTTACTCTGGGTTTCGTGCTTACGCACTCGTCAGACAGGTTTAATCTGTCTGACGAGTGCGTAGGCACGAAACTCAGAGTTACAGGGAATCATGCGTGATTCATTTTAGTCATTTTGAACTGCAAAACAAAAATATAATTTTCAGTGAATAAATCAGTTATCATCAACAGCGATATACTGATATCCTAAAAAAATTCACGTTATTCTATGGTATGTGCATTCGAAAATTATACTTGTTATTCTAAATTTTGCCGGGTGGAAATATTTCACTTACCAGGAGCCATGGGTTCCTTAGTGGATGTGCTAGCCTCCTCCGGCCGCTCGTCATCTTCAACTTCTCCTTCGCTAAAACTGTCATAAGTAAAATGTTTATATTGCGTAAATCAGTCAAAATTAACCGAATGAAAAATCTATATTAAACTAAATCGCCAAATCGTTATCGAATCGCACGCAACGGACGCAACCGAAAAATGCATTTCTCCATGGTAACAGCTGATCGAACCACGCTTCCAAATAGCTTGAATCGCATCGCATCTCATCGCTAAAAGCATGCTCGTAACGTAAATTGCTGATTTTCAGAGTCCCTAAAGTCAAATTTTAATCAAATTTGAAGAAATGCACAAGAATCAAACACAAAAGGGCGACCTGAGGCGAACGACTTCGCATCTCAAGACTACATGTTCGATGGCGACCATTTCCCCATGGCCTTTATTGACTTCTCACCTCGATTCCCCACTCTCATTTTCTAGCTGCCGATCCAGATCGCTTTCTTCTCCACTGTCCATCCCATCAGCGGAGTTTTCATCATTAAAGATCTTCTCTAACATTATTTCAGCGGAGACAAGGTTCACACGCGCACGCTTGGACGATGAAGCCATGTTCAACGGTGAAACTTAAAATGTCAAATTAGTGTTGTGTAGTATTTTCAAATGTCGCTCACCAAACTCGTTACATGATTCGTTTAACATGTCAACGTCATACAGACCAAATATGGAAAGAGTCGGAAGTAACGCAATACTCTTCCGGAAATAATGGGTGGAATTCCACCCCTAAGCGCTGGGGCTGCTGGGATATCTTTTACTTAAAAGATATATCAGACATACGAAGTATCATTTCTATCAGGTCAATGTTTTATCGTGCTAAGGTGCTCTGAGAGGTCCTAGAGCAAAACAAGGAAAATTTCTATTTAGGCTCTTTCATTATTTAAATAACGCGGTGCACTTTGCTTTCTTTTCTTTGTGGAATGTTAGGTTTTGAGATGGAAGACGGATCCCCTCCCGGAGTCAGCTTAAATAGCCATCAAGAGGCCAAGGAGTTGATATTTGGCGATGATAGTTGCAAGTATCAGCTACAAGAGTTTTTGAAATCAGATCGAAAAGAAATGACCATCCTACTATGTGGCAAGACAGGAGTAGGAAAGTCACATTTGACCAATGCACTTATTGGTGAAAATCTCACGAAAGAGGATCATACTCTGTTTACAGAGACAACCGGAGTGAGCAGATTCACGACTATCTAACTCAAAATTTCTGTTCATAATCATGACCATTACAATTTCCTCAAACGCGACTCGCGCATTAGCTGTTTATTTATATTAATTATTCTATAGAGTTGTAATCAGACAATGCCTTTACCATAGATATTTTCTCAAATAAACTTCATAATGAGTTTTTTTTCGGAAATTGCAATGGTCATCAATAATTGATAACAGGAATTTGTGTTTCCAATTCTTTCTGTAGTAATATACATGAAAACATCACGCACTTCTGATTGGGTGGAAACGAGTAATTTTTTTAAAGTAACGCGAGATCACGAGTGCAAAGTTGTAACATGAGTGCAAATTACAAATGACGCACGCTGTCAGATTTTTGTCAATTTATCATCTTAATGCTTTCCTACGCAAATTGAAAAATATTGTCATGCTAAGTGTTGATATCAAATTACCTTGGTGCTTGTGAAAGTTAAGCTTATTGCAAAAAAGATCTGAACAAGAGAATTGCTGCGGATTAGGGATCGAGTTTGTCTGCAGAAAGAAAATTCGAAATTTATTGGGTTTTTTTTTATAGACTGGTGTATTCTTAAAATGTGAACTAAAATTTTTATTTATCATCTTCTGGTCTCACTATCCCTTTATGGAAGTGCTCTTACAGGAATACTGTCATCTAGACAGAGAAATGATAAATTATACAGGGTTCAAGCAAACAGCCAGCTGCCGGCGGCAGCCGAAACTTTTTGCACGCTTGCCAGCGATTTTTCACCAAAGAACTAGAATTTTATTGAAAATATTATGCTTATTGATCTTTCGACTGAAGTTAAAGTCGCTGTCATATTATGGTGAACATTTCATATCAGGCAATAAAGTAACCAATGTTTTGAAGGCTGTTTGCAAACGTAAACGAATATAAAGTTTTGAGATTTGAAGCGTGCTACAGGGAGTATTTTTGTTTACAGTATCTAGCTTTCCACGTATTTCTTTAAGCGTGACATCACAGGCGGCCCAAGTTCCAGCTGCGAGATGATCATCTTGCGCAATAACAGTTATGGCGGAATTGTAAGAGTTTGTATGGGAATATTTATGATCGCTTTAAGGAATAAAAAAATACGTCAAATTCTCAATAAAAATACCCCACCTTACTTCCACGATGTATCGCTTGCGATCTGACCGCTTACTTTGATGAAAAGAGCCCATTTTAAGAAAAGTCCGTTTCTTATGTACGTTGAAAACCTCGAAATGAAGAACTCGCTAAAATGGGCTGTCCAAGGTGATCTTAGCCGTTGCGATCAAAATGGTGACATCGCTTCTGATCGCCGCCTCATTACCAGTGTTTTCATGGTGGAGATATTAATAAGCCCGGAGTCACATCTGCGTCTACGCTCAGGTACGATAGGCACTGATCATGGGTAGAGAGGCCCAGGGTAGAGTTTCCCCAGCATCAACCCCGTCCCTCCTTCAGTAAGAGAAAACCTGAGAGATGTCATGATGAGGTACGCTAGAGGAACCATCAGGGTGGTATTCGAAAGGATCCTTTCTGGAGGTGGCTCTCTTGGTGCCGCTGCCTTCGACTGGATTGTTAATTACTTCATAGACTGGCAACGAGATAGCCTTGGAAGGGAAGATTAATACTATGGAGGAAGAGAGAGAAAACTAGCGAATAGCTGACACCGGAGTAGTTCTTATTGAAAGCTATTTTGCACCTTAAAAATCTGCATAACCTCTACTCATTGCAAAAAAGTTGTACATTGGTAAAACTAGATGACAAATTCCGAGAACACGTCCGCGATGTAGAAAGAAATGAGAAGGACGTGTCCAAACCAGTCGCTAGACACTCTAATCTTCCTAATCATTCTAGCAGCCAGGAGCCCATTACTTAGGCTCCTGAAGTAGCATATGGCAGTTTCCGGCCTTTCCCTTCATCTGGGCAGTTCGGAAAGCCGCAAAACTCTAGAACAAAAATTTATCTTTCAAATCGACGCTCTTGATCACCACCGTATCAACGAGCGCTTTTCATTCAACAAATTTATTATTTTTTTTCTCCTCACCATATTCCCACCAATAGCGTAGCTCCATTTTCTGCAAATAAAGCCACACACAACCCACAATTCCTCTAATCGCTCTGACGAAGGGTTTAAACGAGTTCGAGGCGTCAGCTTTTCGACTCTTTGCGGTGGATAATACTAAATTACCCGATCTTCACGAAAGACCGAGCATTTGCCTTGCCTTTCAAGGTAGGTTGAATGGATTAATTTGTGCAACTGATTTGCAACTGATTTGCCGATAGTCATCTAACAGTACATTACAGCGATAAGGAAGACGTCGATTTAAAAATGAATATATATTTTCATTTGGAATTTCGCGAATGACTGCATGTGCTCACCATCTCTTACGGCGACGTAAGTCAGCACGACGTATGAGAGCGGCGTGGAAAGTTAAAAATTTGCGGTTGACGTTTCTTTTCTCGGAACACGCAGACTTTGATGATTTCACGTTGTTATCTGCGACTTAAAGCAAACGACGACGACGACAACAGCGAGGACGTGGCAAAACAAAAGATCTAATAGGCAGAACGATTGCTCAGCTCGTGCGTTTTAAAGCTTTGTACATTTCTCAGGCGTGCTCTGCAAAACAACAACGTGAAATCACCAAAATTTGCATGGTTTTAATTTCAATTTTTAACTTATTATATTTCTGATACAAAATACAGACATAATTAAAGTTACTATAAAGAAACAAGGAGGTTTGACCAACAACAGCCGCGCAGTAGCTGCAGTGAGCATTTTCACCAAAATTATCTCTATAAAAAAAGTGTCTTTCGATGCCGTCCCATGCTTTCCCATGCCGTCTGTCGTGTATTCGTGGTATCTTTCAATACGTCGACAAAATCCGGTGTACATTTGTTCAGATCTTCGCTAGTTGTCGCCGTTACGAATTAAACATCACTGGTCAAAATAGTAGCTTTATCTTTGTGCACGAAACGATCCACGATTGAAGAAGTTCGAGCCGATTTTGCTGGCAAAAGTCGAGTAATATATTATGATCGATATCGATAGCAAGATCTTCTCTCGCTCGTCATTAAGAAGACATAGTTTTTAACGGGGCTTAGACAGTTTTAAGCTAATTCAGAAACATTTTTTTGAAGGAATCTTTGTTGGATAATTTGTTGTAAGATGTTTCTTCTTTTTCCAAGAATCCTCGCGTCCTCGATTTTTTCCAAGAATCCTCGCTTCCTATTCTCTATACCAGCTGTGTTTGATTAAAGACTGACAGATAAGTTTGCCGACAAAAGGTAACAGATCACTAAAATACTTTGAAATAAATTAAAGTTAGTTATGTTTCCTGTAGCGATCCTTTCGACTGAGAAACAATTCGCTCTTTCTTCGCAGGTGCACCGTAAGTATCTCTTAAAGAAATTTGTAAAACCTTGAGATTCTGCAGCAAATTATCCAACTTTTTTAGACAACCGTGGCACTGTCTACAATTAAGGCCCAAAATGCCCATTTTTCACTCATTTTTCACAGCTAGGACTTACTTCAAAACTTAGGCAAACTATATATCCCTGGAAAGCTTATGACTTGAAGATCATGAAAAAAAATATTCCAGACTCAACATGTCAATTGTAATAGGATACCACTCATTTAATTGAGCCACCTGCTGGGTTCTACCAGGGGTTAATTAAGAAAAGATAACTCCTTCTGGAATTAATAAAAAATAATGTTTTTAGTATCAATTCAAAGAAGACATGTTGCTTATTGTTATAAAACCTTGAGATTCTGCGGCAAAAATTATCCAACTTTTTTAGACAACCGTGGCATTGTCTACAATTAAATGTAAGTAGAAACGATCACACGACTGACATTTCGTTTCGTTTCGTTTCGATTTCGTTTCGATTTCGTTTCGTTTTGTTTGACATCGTTTCGTTTCGTTTCGTTTCGTAAGCGCGATGCCAATCGAACAACGTCCTCTCCTTACTCTACTCCAAATATCACCTAAAATCTTTTTCTATATCCTTAAAGCAAAGTATGTATTTGAATGCGGACACTGAATTGTAAATTACCCGGCTAACGTAAGCTGACGGATAACCAAAGTATTGACCAACATTTAACATCTTACGATCACAAAAATAGCTTGTTTGTATAATTTGAAAGAAGAACTAAGCGCACCTTTAAGTAAACTAAATAGAGAACAAAACACAGAGCACTCAAAGTATTTGAAAGAAAAACTAAGCGCTCCCCTAAAGTAAATTAAATAGAGAATAAAACACAAGGCACTTAGAGTATTGACCACCGAATTTGATCAATATTTTTAGATGGAAGGTTTGAATGCCTGAACTGATCAATATATTAATATGTCAGTACTACAGCAAATCGACTGAGGAAAATTAAGCGCAAGCACAGTTAAGATTTATCATAATTTTTCTCGGCGAAGTAGATTTTCTTGCATTCTACTCTTCTGCCACGTAGCACATAACCAGTAGTCGGGCGACTGATCCCGCATGGAAATAAAACACCTGAAGATCAGAGTATTAGCAGCCGAATTTTGATTTCTCGTCGTAATCAAAAACTACGTACTTACGTCTTCATAGATGACTCAAAACTGTTTCAACAAATCAACTCTTTAAAGACTGCAACACGAATGAAGCACGTGTGAGCAAGATCACTTAATGATCCAATTAATGTCAGATGCTCTTCGAAAAGCATTTATGTTGACGTCATAATCTTTTGATTGAGAAAAACAAACAGCAGATTATTATTTTGACAATGCTTACTAAATATTTCTTAATAATTTTCTATCCACAATGGTTTGGTCAATTTACACATGTTTTATTTTCTTCCTCTTATATTAATAAAAATGATTTTTTTCAAAGTTTGTTATCAAGAATGGCACAGGAAGGGACCTCAGAGAAAAGTTCTGATGCCTCGGCAACTGAAGTTGGTCAGATTATATTTGGTGCAAAAAACTTGGAGTATCAGATCGAAGAATTTGTCAGTTCCGGTGGCCAGACAGTTAATATCCTCCTGAGTGGAAAGACAGGAGTTGGCAAGTCTTATTTGACAAATGCGCTTATTGGAGAAAACCTTGCAGCAGAAGGATATGACATCGACCCACAAACTGATGACGTAAGCTACTTTGATATCGACAATTACTTCACCTTTTAAACTATTATGAGGTGCTTTCATTAACGGGTTACTGTGCATTACTTGTGGATATGAAAAGGGATAATATCTCGCGTCCATGCATGTCTAGAATCCATCTGTTCCCTTTTTTTCTTCCGGAAATTCCCATCTTTAATACTTGAAATTAAGAAAGAATTATCGAATTACTTTACAGGTATTAGGTACAAAATTACTCTAAGGATAAGTAAATACTTCTTTTCAACGTCTTTTAGACGAACAGGGCTTTATATGAATAAAACGTTTTCATGCATTTTTCTCGCGTAACTGAGGTAACATACCAAGCCATATCATAATAAAATCTCTGTTAGAGTTAAAAGTTGTAATCATTTCCTGTTTTATGTCCCTCAGGTAACTGCTTATGAAGTTGTCAAAAACGGCGTAACTATCACAGTGTTCGACACTCCAGGACTTGCAGACGCAACCGGCAATGATGAAGAATATCTGCGGAAAATCAAGGAGAGAGTGACCCACTTCGACTTGTTTCTGTTCTGCACTGAGATGACCAGTAAGCGATTCCGCACCGACGACTTGGAAACGATAAAGAAGCTTACAGAAGCCTTGGGGGAGAAACTTTGGGAACATGCTCTTGTGGTTTTAACCTTTGCCAACGAAGTCCCACTATCGCCAACCAAGAAGACAGATGACGTACCTGAAGCAACCGCTTTCAATAACCGTGTTTTATCTTTCAAGAAAGCGATAAACAAACATTTGGTTGCTATCGGAGTATCTGATATTACAGCGACTAATGTGCCATTTACGCTAGCCGGAGAGTTGGATGATCCAAGACTTCCAGGTAGAGAAGACTGGTTAACAGCATTTTGGATCTCAGCTTTCAAACGTATCAACAGGAACGCAAAAGCTGCTTTCCTGATGGCAACTGTTGATCGTATTTCATTTTCTTCCACCCTTAGTGACGGAAACGAAGAAATCAAAGTAAGGAAAGATGGCAACGTTGTCAATCTTGGCCAGTTCGGTAATTTATCCATCGAAGAAAAGAATACAATCAAAGAATTCAGAACAAAATTGAAAGAGAGCGACTTTGACGAAAAATTGAACCGTTGTTTCCAGAAAGGCGGGACGTCCGACGAGCCTGGCCAAGATGCAAAGGTGTCAGGTCCCTCCATCAAGGTGAATGAAACGTACTCTGAAGAAATCATTAGGGATGTGTTTGGCGGTGTATCAGGGCAACTCATCGGTGAGCTGACCGGTGCTAAATCTGGTAAAAAGTACCAAACATTCTTCGGCTGGCTAACGAAGTATTTTAAGAAGTCTTACCCAACTTCCCGACCCACTTAAGCTAGACCAGAAGGCATGAAGAAATGATCAAAAGGTGGCCAAAAGAGTGAAAAAGAGAGAAACTACTTGACATTAAAAATATCAATCAGTTACACTTTGAACATATAATCTCTTAACGGAAATGAACTCTGTATACTTAAAAGGTTCATGCCACGTTTCTGAAATAGAATGTTCTTTAGAAAAAAGGTTCAGATAAATTGCATATAGCTCCAAGTGTTTTTTTTGTTACAAGATAAGACGAGTTTCAAGCATCTGCAGATAAAGTTGCTGAGTGATGAGTTCAGGTAGATTGCATGTTATATGTGGGCTTGTTAGAGATCCAAGCGTTTTTTTGTTACAAGATAAGATAAGTTTCAAGCGTCTGCAGATTAAGTTTCTGAGTAAAATGAAACTATTTAGCTCTATTTAATACAGAGGACTGATAAATTAAACTTTGAAAAACGTCTTTTTGTGTTATTAGTAACACCACCCAAAAGAAAAGGGTTGTAGAGTTTTTGTTTCCGCGCCTGAATTTTACGGGAAAAGATGGACAAAAGTATTTAACAGGCGTTTAAGAACTTTGATAGAAGAAAGCCTTCCTTGAGTCCTTCGTTATTTAATTTCCTTATTATACAATATTGAAGAGCAAACAAGGCCCTCTTGAATCTGTTTATTCTCTGTGCCTACTTGTGCCTGTTTTCTATCAAGCTTCTAACTTCTATGAGACCGACCAGTATTTATCGCCTGGGGGAATGGGGGGACAGGAGGATTTTGGTTGTGTCATAATAAAGTTTACCTGATTTCTCCCCCGAAAGGCTCTGTAGAGTTCTAATGAACCCCCTGCGTTGACAGACAATTGTCCATAGTCCCCCCCTTCATAGTTTTCGAGGAAAGAATGATACCCGCTCCGTTCCCGCTGAAAAGGTTGTGTTCCCCTAAAATCCTTCCACTCTCCCCCTCCTCTTATTCTAACTAGATTTAAACTGCTTCGTTCATGGTCTTTAGATATACTAAAAACAAGCAAGTCAGCTAAAGAACAAACAAGCAAACAAACAACAAATAGAGCATTAGATAACAGAGAAATGTATTTAAGTTCGTTGTACTCTGGCTGCCCTCACAGTTCTTAGCATGATCTTTGACCAGACGAATTTCATACCTTTGGTTTGGGATAACCTAAAACTAGAATTCGGCGTATGAATTTGTCAGGTCCCTCGGCTGATTTTTTGTTATCATCGATTTACACTCGTGGCACACGTGAGTGATTGAATGCGTGCAACGCGATATGATCAAGACATAAGTATAAGAGCTTGACTACAAGTAGCGCTCGTAAGAGCGTTTGATATTTTCAGTGTTCATTTTTTCTCAGCCTTTTTCCGGAATGTTTGCTGTTATTCTTTGCCCCGCAACAACTCATATGAAAACTGTGGCCGATACGAAAAACCAAAAAGCACTAACTGTTCCAATGTATTAAAATTGTTTAGGCAAGATGGAATGGAAAATCACTTTTCCTTACAGACCATGATGATAGAATCGTCGATTTTGTACCCATCCCTAAAATGACCATAGTACTATTAATTGTCTCCAAAACTTGCTAGGAAACTGAGTCACAAAATACCAAAGAATAAAAGGAAATAAAATATAAGATGCAGTGCGGAGCCTGAGCACTAGTTTCTCGTGTTACGCACTATAATGCACTGCATCGCTGAGGTAACTCATACTGCCTTCTTCAAGACCGTCTGAGATACCAGAGTGGTTGTCAGACATCTTCACGAAAGACTTTGAGACTGAAACCTGCAAATATAATAATAAACGAGAATTTGCATTAACTTTCAAGGTAAGTTTGTTGATGAAATTTACTAGAGCAACTGATTTACCGATTAACATCTAAAAGTACATCACAGGCATTCTGAGTTGCTAGAGAAATTCTGCAAACATATGCTATGCAACGCACCACGAGAGTCTCTAAAGCATATGCCGTCTGTTTTGTATTCTTTAGTATCTTCGGTAAATCGAAAAAATTCGGTTTACATTTTTTAAGGTCTTCACTAGTTGTCGCTGTCACGTGTTAAATAACACTGGTTAAAATAGCAGCTTTATTATAGTACGATACGCGATCGACGTTTGGAGAAGTTTGAGCCGATTTTGAAGGCGAAAATGGAGTAATATACTATTATCGATATCGATAGCACGAACTACTTTCGCTCGTCATCAAGAAGAAATAGTTTTTAACGGGGCTTGGACAGTTTTAAGCTAATTCCGAAGCATTTTTTTTAACGAATCTTTGTTCTATAACTTGTTTTAAAATTTTTTTTCTTTTTCCAAGAATCCTCGCGTCCTTTTCTCAATAATTGCGTTGTTTGATAACGACTGACAAAAATAAGGTTAAAAGAAAAAGCCTACAGATTACCAAAATATTGAACAATACTTGGCTTATAAGGTCACAGAAACTTTAGCCTGCTGTTTGCATAATTCGATAGAAAAAGTAAGAGTACTCGCGAAAGCGAAGCAAGGTTCCAACAACCTCGCGTCCTTTTCTCGATAACCGTGTTGTTTGATAGCGACTTACAAAAATAAGGTTATTAACAAAAGCCCGCAGATAACCGAAACA
This sequence comes from Pocillopora damicornis, assembly GCF_964200805.1. NCBI lineage: Eukaryota > Metazoa > Cnidaria > Anthozoa > Scleractinia > Pocilloporidae > Pocillopora > Pocillopora damicornis. The sequence continues at coordinate 5,684,169 of NC_142678.1, forward strand.
TCGAACAGTACTTGGCTGATAAGGTCACAAAAACTTTAACCTGTTCGTATAATTTGATAGAAAATCTAAGAGCACTCTTAAAGCGAACTGAGGTTCCAAGAATCCTCGCGTCCCGGCTTTTCTCGAGAACAGCCATATAAGATTCCACGACTGACAAATAAGGTCACCAAGCCAACGGATTACACAAATATTGAATAACTTTCAACATCTCAGGGTCACAAAAATAGCCTGTTTGAATAATTTGAAAGAAAAACTAAGTGCATCCTTGAAGTAAACTAAGTGGAGAACAAAACACAGAGCACTCTGAGTTTTGACGACCAAATTGGATCAAAATCAAATACGTTTTTAGATCGAGGAGGAGAGAATGAAATACAGGTTGAAGGATTGAATGCCTGAAATGATCAATAAGTTTAAGTGTCAATACCACAGCAAATCGTCTTATGATGAAGCTTATGATGAAGTTGTGAGCATGCGTAATCCATTGCCCCTTCCAATGGATGAGTGCTCTTCACAAGAACTGTTTGAAGAACTGTACAACTCCCATGAGTGACCAAGACAGAATTTGTCCTTACAATGTTAATATCAACCAGATAAATTGATGTTTTTCTTTATTCTCATCACTTGAGGATAGTAAGTTGATCCAATACCAAATTCTCTGAAGTAACATTATAAGAAATGTATGGTTGACAGTAAGGAGAATTACAAATTTGATCTTGGAGTTGGAGGGTTGATGACTCATCGTCCCATCTTAGTCTTGCAGAGTTCCAAGAAAGGTAAAGCCTTCCTTAGACCCTATTAGAGCCACTTTTGAGAGGTCAAAGAGACAGGAGTGGGCACACAAAGACTGGGCCGTGTCCTCTCCCTCTAAGAGAAACAAGGAGACCCTGGCCACGACTTATGAGTCGTTTTCTTATTTATTGCCTCAGACCATTTACGAAAGAGAACCAGAAGTCGATACGTTTGTGATCGTCGCCGACTATGCTTACTTTGCAGAAGTGTCCAAAGTTATTTTAAACTACTTTCAGCGTTGAAACAATGACGTAAAGAAAAATGTAGATAAATTCCGAAAACCATGGCAGAGATACAAGTATGGCCTTAGTCACGAAAATTTTCAATATCCTTTGTCCAAAATGCGCCAAGTCGAAGCGTCAATCACGGGAGGAAAAACAACAGGAGCACTAGAAAGGCCAAGGAAAGTCTTAAGAGAGGGAGTCAGGTCGTTTATCGTTGAAAACGATTATGCTTACGTTGCAGAAGTACGTCTAGAAGTGTTTTTACTTACATAAGTTCAAACAATGACGTACAAAAAATCATTAACGACAATTTTTTTTATTTCCAAGACTGGAGCAATGCAAACATTAATCGCAAGCAAGGTAAGTTGCCAAGGGGACTTTCCCAATCTGAAGGCCCTTTACAGTAGCCTTTTTCGGAAGAGACAGGAGCAGGCACGTAGAGACCAGGCTGTTGTCTTTTCCTCCTGAGGCAAGGGAAGTGAAGAGAATTTTGGATGCGGCTAACGAGCCTTCTACTCTTTTTTTTCTACTCTTCAGCTGTTGCGATTTTCCATAATTTTTTAAAAATAGTTTAGTGCTTTTATTCTATTGGTAAGTAACGTTGATCTAAGAGAGGGCTAGAAACCTTTGGTTGTCATGCAACATCCAAATTCGCTTGGAAAGGGCAAGTTCCATTTTATAAATTACATGCTATAACCTTCCCTGGTCATCGGCAAAGTAGATGCGAGTTGAAAGTGTGTTTTGCGAATATTCTAATTGATAGATTGAACGAAGTAGTGTGATTTGAATCTGAGCGACGTCAACAAAAGAAAGTACAAAACGCCCGCGTTATGTCCTTTTGACTAAACTTGGCTCCAGGACTGTACAGCGAGTCTTTGAAGCAAGTCTAGTATTTCCTTCCTTCCATAAAGTTTTGAAAGACAAGCGAGTTTAGGCTTGAAACAAGAGGCTACGGTGGCGTTCACTCGGCTTCACTTTATTTTAGGGGTGTTACTAAATAGAGTAACGCAAGAACAAGCATGCTTTTGTAAGTGATTCCGTGACTATTTTAGTAATTACTTCGTGAGCAATCTCACGAAGTGAGACCTAAAACACCTCGGGATTTACAATCGCTCCTCGCCTTTAACTCGATTTTTTCACAATCGCTCCTCACCTTTAACCTGCCAGTTTTCGTCATGAAATTATTTTTAGTATCGTTGGACAAAACAAACTCAAGTTTAGGCGCAAACCGAACACTATTATGAATGGCTTCGATTGTTTACGTTCTGATGTGAAAACGAGCCGTGAGAGCAGTTAAAGATCATTGGCTGATTGATTCAATTAGATGACCAGCGTTTGTGCGCTGGAAATACCTCTTTGGAAGATAAACGACGACCGTGACCAAATTTAAAATTCGGGCCCTTCCACACAAAAATACAGGAAACCGAAGTTATTACGAGCTGTGGAAGATTAGTGAAAAGATGTGACTATTAACTCCCATAAGTGACCAAGAAAGAATTTCTCCCTAACAATATCAATGAAATGTCAAGTGGACAAGTGATGAGAATAAAGAAAAATATCAATCGAGGGATGGTTAGCTGATCCAATACCAAATTCTCCACCCTAACAACTAGAGAACTGTATTGCAGACAGTAAGCAGAATTACTAATAAGATCTCAGGAGTAAAAGGGTTAATATTGTTATTGCTCAGATAGCTCTAGGGTCGTGGTCGTGGGATAAAACGGGCGGGAAATGGCGATTAGCAGATATCAATAGAGTCTACTTAAATAAGGGAAAATCGTTTTTTTTTTCAACGCAGTAGTTAACAATAAATAAGAAGACTGTCCAACGCATCAGCAAGCAGGTAGAGCGCATTTTTCATAGTGTGTTGCTTTACAATTTCCTTAATGTGTTGTGTTGGATCAAGATAATGACCGCAAATCACTTTTTGAAGGAGTTTCCTCTTGTAGAGGTTCTTCATTGCTTGTGAGACGCTTTGATCCATTGACTGAATCGGCTAAGTTGTGTTTGGAAGAGAACCATACAGGTAACAGACCAATCGCGGGTTTTCATCTCTTCAGGATGAGCAGAACAGTTGTCCATCAGCAACAACGCTTTAGGTGAACGAATGTTTGGTGCACGTTGGTGGCGTTTAATAACTGGGACGAAATCTTTCTTGAACCACTCAGCAAAAATCTCTGAGTTCATCCAAACGTTTCTTTGAGACTTGTAAATGACAGGAAGCGCAACCATGTTTACGTTTAAAACATCGTGGCGTCGCAAATTTTACAATCACAACTGGTTTCGGTTTATGGGTTCCTGTGGCATTACTACAACCAAGGACAGTTTGGCGATCTTTTGATTTCTTGAAACCAAGGGCAGATTTTTCGCGGCGTGACACCAGGGTTCTGTCGGACAAACATCTCCACAGGAGTCCCGTTTCTAACTATTAGGAGGCCTCTATGAGAAAACTAGAACTGAATCACAACTATTTCTACTGACATTAGATAAAAGCAACAAGGTATAGCAAAATATAATTTTTTAAAATTTTTTTGTTTTGTTTTTTTTTCTTTTTTTTTTTGATATTTTTGAGAAACACAATATCTGAAAACATTGGAAAAAATATTAGCAAAATGTTCTAAGTATGTGAAATATGGTACACCAAAAATTTAGTGATGGTACTTCTTAGAATGAAACACTGCAAAACAATCCCAACCCTTACTAACATGCATATACTTCTGACATTGAGGGGCATCACAATAAGATCGAACCCTAAAATCTCCCCTACCCTTTTTATAACATACAACACAGCGTCTCTGAGTACTAGAGAAAACTGGGATATGGACAGATATAAACTCCTCTGGGGCAGGAGGGGGTGATTCCACTGTGGTATTTGCAGGTGGACTACCATAATCAGGGAAACCACAGATTTGTCTAATAATTTCTACCCGGAAATCAGCCAAAGAATAATGGGAGGGCCTTTTAAGAGCATCATCGTCAGGAAACTGAGCCTGATGCTCTTTAAAAAGAATAAAACCATTAACTACAGCCATGTCAATTAGGTGGTAAAACAAAGTTTTCCACCACTTCATGGACTTACGTAGTGCACTATTTGTAGTTAGAATTTGATCAGATCGGTCAACCCTACTCATAAACTTATTGTAATTATCTATAACTTTAGGTTGTGATACTTCCCTTGTGTTCCACACACCATCTTTCTTTGTTTTCCTGTTGACCAGACCATGATCATTAGCTCTATCTATAGTTGTTAACATTGAAACTACTTTGTTATCCACCCACTGAAGTGCCAAACAAGGAGGATCCCTTTCCCAACGCATGCTACCCCTTTCTTTCCCCTTACCCCATTCCTTACTGTTTTTGAGCGCAGCTGGAAAGTCTCTCCTGGTTTCCCGCATGGTACCAGTGGCAAGGACTCCCTGAGCAAACAAATCTTTGAATAATTTGACTGATGTATAAAAGTTATCAACAAATAAATGGTAACCCTGATTGAGAAAAGGCCTTATAAGTTTCATCACTACATCATAACCTAACCCAAATTTACTAGTTTCCTGCCCCGTGACTTTACCAATGTAGACATTGAAGTCTACGGTGTAACCATTTGAACTGTCAGCCAATACCCACAATTTAATACCCCATCTGGTGGGCTTGTCTTTGATATACTGACGTATACCAGACCTGTGGCGAGACTTAACCATGCGCTCGTCAATAGCTAAATTTTGTCTGGGCTGGTACAAAGCAAGACACCTAGATTTAAAATAATCAATAAAGGACTCAACTTCACGCAGCTTATGGGATTTATCTTCTTTAGCGGGATCTACCACATGCAACATGGCCATTAGGGCTTTGAATCTGGTTCTAGACATGATTGCTCTTGCCCAGAGACCATGAAATAGGGTCTTTATGCTCCAATACTTGTCAACATCACCAATCTTAACAAGCCCCATATAAATGATAAGAGCAATCAGCCGCTTTATTTCATCAGCTGTGGTCTCTTTCCAACTACCATCAGGGCTTGTATAACTCTGATGGGACCCAGAAAATATATGCTCCCAAGCATAACTATTTGTATGTGCAACTATATTGTTTATCATTTCAATTGTAAAAAATAGGTTAAAAAACTCTACCGCCTTTTTCATGGTGCTCCTGAGTTGAGGCCGCTCAAAATGGATTCCAGCTGGCCTTGAAGGAGTAAAAGGAGGAATGGGATTGCTTACATCATGATCATTATAAGATTTGAAAGGGGCACGAGCAGGAGTACGAGTGCGACCACGCACACTCCTACGGCCAGCCGAACCACTTGAACGACCTCGAGTGGCACGAACACCACGATCTCGAGAAGCAGGAACACCAACAGCATCAGCACCATGGAATCTTCCAGGACCTACACAAACATAACAAATATTTTAGTTTTGTTGATAAAGTCCATAGATCCTATAGATAAGGTTTGATAAACCAAGTAATATTTTCCTGAGGCACTGCAGCGGCTCATCACACGCTTTGCGGAAGCCTGTAATGACTTTGGCCTAACCATCAGCCTGAAGAAGACTAACATCATGGGCCAAGGTGTCAGCGTCACTCCACACATCACCATTGGCGAGCACGCCTTAGAGGTAGTCGACAACTTCACCTACCTTGGCTCCTGTATCTCCAGAAACCTATCCCTGGACTCTGAGCTCAATGTTCGGATAGGAAAAGCAGCAACGGCAATGGCTCGCCTCGAAAAGAGAGTTTGGGACAATTCCCTGTTGACCATCAACACAAAGATGAAGGTGTACCAAGCCTGCGTACTGAGCACCCTTCTCTACGGTAGTGAGACATGGACCCTCTACTCCCGCCAAGAACGCAGGTTGAATGCCTTTCACATGCGCTGCCTTAGACGACTCCTTGGCATCACCTGGCAAGACCGCATCACAAATGCAGAGGTCCTATCACGGGCAGGTCTACCCAGCATTTATGCCATGCTGACCCAGAGGCGACTGCGCTGGCTCGGCCATGTATGCAGAATGGATGATGGACGCATCCCAAAGGACATCATGTACGGTGAGCTCGCCACAGGGACGCGGCCAACAGGACGACCAACTCTGCGCTACAAGGATGTCTGCAAGCGTGACTTGAAGACCTGCAGCATCAGCCCTGGAAACCTTGAGTCAGCAACAGCCGACCGTACACTCTGGCGATTGACTGTCAAGGCCGGCGTCAAACAAGCCGAGTTGAAGAGGGAGAGCCAGTGGGAGGTGAAGAGGACTCACAGGCGACAGAGGCTCCAGTCTGCCCCCATTCAACCAACCCCCACAAATGACTTTACCTGCACAAAATGCCAGCGGGTCTGCGGCTCCCGTATTGGGCTTCACAGCCACAGCCGGCGGTGCAGCTTGACGTGATTCTACTTCTTTGGTGCAGATTTCCATTGTCTTCCGAGACAGACGGTTGCCAACAACAAATTTTCCTCCTTTCAAGACATTTACTCACCAAGAGGAGCGGCAGAATTGAGAGGAGGAATTGGACAGGCAGCAGTAGAAGTAGCAGAGGGGCCAGCAACTACACATTAAAACAAAAATAATTATGAGAAATTGTAGCATTAATGCTGTTGGAAAGTGCTCAACACACATGAGTGTAGAGCGAAATACAGTTCAAAATGACAAATGAAACACGCATGATTACCTGTAACTCTGAGTTTCGTGCTTACGCACTCGTCAGACAGGTTTGATCTGTCTGACGAGTGCGTAGGAACGAAACTCAGAGTTACAGGGAATCATGCGTGTTTCATTTTAGTCATTTTGAACTGTAAAACAAAAATATAATTTTCAGTGAAAAAATCAGTTATCATCAACAGCGATATACTGATATCCTAAAAAAATTCACGTTATTCTATGGTATGTGCATTCGAAAATTATACTTGTTATTCTAAATTTTGCCGGGTGGAAATATTTCACTTACCAGGAACCATGGGTTCCTTAGTGGATGTCCTAGCCTCCTCCGGCCGCTCGTCATCTTCAACTTCTCCTTCGCTAAAACTGTCATAAGTAAAATGTTTATATTGCGTAAGTCAGTCAAAATTAACCGAATGAAAAATCTATATTAAACTAAATCGCCAAATCGTTATCGAATCGCACGCAACGGACGCAACCGAAAAATGCATTTCTCCATGGTAACAGCTGATCGAACCACGCTTCCAAATAGCTTGAATCGCATCGCATCTCATCGCTAAAAACATGCTCGTAACGTAAATTGCTGATTTTCAGAGTCCCTAAACTCAAATTTTAATCAAATTTGAAGAAATGCACAAGAATCAAACACAAAAGGGCGACCTGAGGCGAACGACTTCGCATCTCAAGACTACATGTTCGATGGCGACCATTTTCCCATGGCCTTTATTGACTTCTCACCTCGATTCCCCACTCTCATTTTCTAGCTGCCAGTCCAGATCACTTTCTTCTCCACTGTCCATCCCATCAGCGGAGTTTTCATCATTAAAGATCTTCTCTAACATTATTTCAGCGGAGACAAGGTTCACACGCGCACGCTTGGACGATGAAGCCATGTTCAACGGTGAAACTTAAAATGTCAAATTAGTGTTGTGTAGTATTTTCAAATGTCGCTCACCAAACTCGCTACATGATTCGTTTAACATGTCAACGTCATACAGACCAAATATGGAAAGAGTCGGAAGTAACGCAATACTCTTCCGGAAATGATGGGTGGAATTCCACCCCTAAGCGCTGGGGCTGCTGGGATATCTTTTAATTAAAAGATATATCAGACATACAAAGTATAATTTCTATCAGGTCAATATTTTATCGTGCTAAGGTGCTCTAAAGGGGCCTAGAGCAAAACAAGGAAAATTTCTATTTAGGCTCTTTCATTATTTAAATAACGCGGTGCACTTTGCTTTCTTTTCTTTGTGGAATGTTAGGTTTTGAGATGGAAGACGGATCCCCTCCCGGAGTCAGCTTAAATAGCCATCAAGAGGCCAAGGAGTTGGTATTTGGCGACGATAGTTGCAACTATCAGCTACAAGAGTTTTTGAAATCAGATCGAAAAGAAATGACCATCCTACTATATGGCAAGACAGGAGTAGGAAAGTCACATTTGACCAATGCACTTATTGGTGAAAATCTCACGAAAGAGGATCATACTCTGTTTACAGAGACAACCGGAGTAAGCAGATTCACGACTATCTAACTCAAAATTTCTGTTCATAATCATGACCATTACAATTTCCTCAAACGCGACTCGCGCATTAGCTGTTTATTTATATTAATTATTCTATAGAGTTGTAATCAGACAATGCCTTTACCATAGATATTTTCTCAAATAAACTTCATAATGAGTTTTTTTTCGGAAATTGCAATGGTCATCAATAATTGATAACAGGAATTTGTGTTGTCCAATTCGTTCTGTAGTAATATACATGAAAACATCACGCACTTCTGATTGGCTGGAAACGAGTGATTTTTTTAATGTAACGCGAGATCACGAGTGCAAAGTTGTAACATGAGTGCAAATTACAAATGACGCACGCTGTCAGATTTTCGTCAATTTATCATCTTAATGCTTTCCTACGCAAAGTGAAAAATATTGTCCTGCTAAGTGTTGATATCAAATTACCTTGGTGCTTGTGAAAGTTAAGCTCATAGTGTATTTATCAGACGTAATGCAAAAAAGATCTGAACAAGAGAATTGCTGCGGTTAGGGATCGAGTTTGTCTGCAGAAAGAAAATTCGAAATTTATTGGGTTTTTTTTTTATAGAGACTGGTGTATTCTTAAAATCTGAACTAAAATTTTTATTTATCATCTTCTGGTCTCACTATCCCTTTATGGAAATGCTCTTACAGGAATACTGTTATCCAGATAGAGAAATGATAAATTACACAAGGTTCAAGCTAACAGCCAGCTTCCGGCGGCAGCCGAAACTTTTGCTTAGGGTTAGGGAACTTTTTTTTCACCAAGGAACTAGAATTTTATTGAAAATATTATGCTTATTGATCTTTCGACTGAAGTTAAAGTCGCTGTCATATTATGGTGAACATTTCATATCAGGCAATAAAGTAACCAATGTTTTGAAGGCTGTTTGCAAACGTAAACGAATATAAAGTTTTGAGATTTGAAGCGTGCTACAGGGAGTATTTTTGTTTACAGTATCTAGCTTTCTACGTATTTCTTTAAGCGTGACATCACAGGCGGCCCAAGTTCCAGCTGCGAGATGATCATCTTGCGCAATAACAGTTATGGCGGAATTGTAAGAGTTTGTATAGGAATATTTATGATCGCTTTAAGGAATAAAAAAAATACGTCAAATTCTCAATAAAAATACCTCACCTTACTTCCACGATGTATCGCTTGCGATCTGATCGCTTACTTTGATGAAAAGAGCCCATTTTAAGAAAAGTCCGTTTCTTATGTACGTTGAAAACCTCGAAATGAAGAACTCGCTAAAATGGGCTGTCCAAGGTGATCGTAGCCGTTGCGATCAAAATGGTGACACCGCTTCTGATCGCCGCCTCATTACCAGTGTTTTCATGGTGGAGATATTAATAAGCCCGGAGTCACATCTGCGTCTACGCTCAGGTACGATAGGCACTGATCATGGGTAGAGAGGCCCAGGGTAGAGTTTCCCCAGCATCAACCCCGTCCCTCCTTCAGTAAGAGAAAACCTGAGAGATGTCATGATGAGGTACGCTAGAGGAACCATCAGGGTGGTATTCGAAAGGATAGTGGCTCTCATGGTGCCGCTGCCTTCGACTGGATTGTTAATTACTTCATAGACTGGCAACGAGATAGCCTTGGAAGGGAAGATTAATACTATGGAGGAAGAGAGAGAAAACTAGCGAATAGCTGACACCGGAGTAGTTCTTATTGAAAGCTATTTTGCACCTTAAAATCTGCATAACCTCTACTTATTGCAAAAAAGTTGTACATTGGTAAAACTAGATGACAAATTCCGAGAACACGTCCGCGATGTAGAAAGAAATGACAAGGACGTGTCCAAACCAGTCACAAGACACTTTAATCTTCCTAATCATTCTAGCAGCCAGGAGCCCATTACTTAGGCTCCTGAAGTAGCATATGGCAGTTTCCGGCCTTTCCCTTCATCTGGGCAGTTCGAAAAGCCGCAAAACTCTAGAACAAAAATTTATCTTTCAAATCGACGCTCTTTATCACCACCGTATCAACGAGCGCTTTTCATTCAACAAATTTATTATTTTTTTTCTCCTCACCATATTCCCACCAATAGCGTAGCTCCATTTTCTGCAAATAAAACCACACACAAAACCCACAATTCCTCTAATCGCTCTGACGAAGGGTTTAAACGAGTTCGAGGCGTCAGCTTTTCGACTCTTTGCGGTGGATAATACTAAATTACCCGATCTTCACGAAAGACCGAGCATTTGCCTTGCCTTTCAAGGTAGGTTGAATGGATTAATTTGTGCAACTGATTTGCCGATAGTCATCTAACAGTACATTACAACGACAAGGAAGACGTCGATTTAAAAATGAATATATATTTTCATTTTGAAAAAAAATGCTTTCCCATGCCGTCTGTCGTGTATTCGTGGTATCTTTCGATACGTCGACAAAATCCGGTGTACATTTGTTCAGGTCTTCGCTAGTTGTCGCCGTTACGAATTAAACATCACTGGTCAAAATAGTAGCTTTATCTTTGTGCGCAAAACGATCCACGATTGAAGAAGTTCGAGCCGGTTTTGCTGGCAAAAGTCGAGTAATATATTATGACCGATATAGATAGCAAGATCTACTCTCGCTCGTCATTCAGAAGACATAGTTTTTAACGGGGTTTAGACAGTTTTAAGCTAATTCCGAAACATTTTTTTGAAGGAATCTTTGTTGGATAATTTGTTGTAAGATGTTTCTTCTTTTTCCAAGAATCCTCGCGTCCTCGATTTTTTCCAAGAATCCTCGCTTCCTATTCTCTATACCAGCTGTGTTTGATTAAAGACTGACAGATAAGTTTGCCGACAAAAGGTAACAGATCACTAAAATACTTTCAAATAAATTAAAGTTAGTTATGTTTCCTGTAGCGATCCTTTCGACTGAGAAATAATTTGCTCTTTCTTCGCAGGTGCACCGTAAGTATCTCTTAAAGAGATTTGTAAAACCTTGAGATTCTGCGGCAAATTATCCAACTTTTTTAGACAACCGTGGCACTGTCTACAATTAAGGCCCAAAATGCCCATTTTTCACAGCTAGGACTTACTTCAAAACTTAGGCAAACTGTATATCCCTGGAAAGCTTATGACTTGAAGATCATGAAAAAAAATATTCCAGACTCAACTTGTCAATTGTAATAGGATACCACTCATTTAATTGAGCCACCTGCTGGGTTCTACCAAGGGTAATTAAGAAAAGATAACTCCTTCTGGAATTAATAAAAAATAATGTTTTTAGTATCAATTCAAAGAAGACATGTTGCTTATTGTTATAAGCAGTGGGATTTCTAATATGTTGAAAACATTTTAAATGATGATGAATTAAATTTGACATGGAAAATCAGAGGGGTGTTTCACTTCATAACTTTAAGTACATACATCATATGGAAAATTGCTCTGCTTTTAACACAAAACTTATCAAAAGGAACAAATGCTGAAAATTTCAGATCAATTGGATAAATTGTTGTCAAGATATCTTTTCTTGAAAACAAAATTATTGCATAATGAGAAAATAGCCTTTAAACTTACAGATAGCAATCAAACTTAATTTTTTACAATATGTAACCACTATAGTGGCCCAAGTGTCCATATTTTGTCTGCAGGAGTATCTAAAAGTAATTTAAAAGCCTCCTGGTGCATAAGTAACTCCTTCAGCTTCTCCAAGGGCTTCCTCTCGATGAGTCCTCAGAAGTCACTTCCCTTGATGCCGTCTCTTTTCCTTCTGCATAACCTGCAAATTGGACTTAGCCAATCTTTTACTGTCTTTTGCATGTGTTCTCTCTCTTGTACAAACACCACCAGGGATACAAAGCCTCTCCATGATTTTTAGCCTACTAAAAGACTCAGCAGTTAATGTCATATGATTTCCCTCGCTGGGTCACACCACTGGATGGTGGAAGTGGACTGGATTCCTCGCAAGAACTGCACTGAAGGGAAAACTGTAACCCCCACTCTTGCACTTTTATCTTCCTCAAGAGTTAAGGTTCCTATAGACAAATCAAGTGAAAATTGTAAGATAAATCGGGCAATTTTGTTGTGAGCAAAGTAAATACCTCAAGTCAGAAATACACATTCTGTGATTTTTTCCCCATAATTTTTTGTTTACAGTGTATATGCACAATACCTAAAAATCTTTCTCTTACCCAATCCAAGATTTAATAGATAAATCAGCGTATTTATTAGGGAAAAACTGGAACTATGGGTCGATATGACATGGGAAATAAGTCATAATCGAGAACAGTGAAAGACATGGATTTAAAAAAAATTCTCACCTTTCTCACACACGTGTGCCTTTGAGACGGCCGTGGATAAATTTTTCGCATTTATTAATCTAAATCCCTCGCTTTCCTCGGTATTGAAGGTATACTCTTCATCAGAGCTGTCTAAAAGAAGCGGAATATTTCATTTTCTTTCTGGAGGAACCAACGGTTTCTTTAGAGTCCGAGTCGGAGAGCTGATTTTCATCCCGCGAAGTGCTCGGAGTTGAGGCGGCGATTTCGTCAACATCAGGAGCTGTTTCTTCAGACTCTTCTTTCTGTTTTCGCCTTCCAGAAAAATTTCTCTTTCTTTTCTTCCTGTAGACAGATCTACTTTTCTCTCCGACCATTTTCGATATCACTTTTCCTTTGATTATAACTTTTCCTTTGATTGCTCCGAGTACACTGAGTGTCACATTCGACCAAAACTGCCTCTAAATCTATCCCATAATGGTTTTGACCCTAGAAAACCGCTCAGATAAGACTACATAAAGTATCTCTCGTTAAATCCTGCCCGTTTGCCGTCTGTCGTGTATTCGTGGTATCTTTCGATGCGTCGACAAAATCCGGTGTACATTTGTTCAGGTCTTCGCTATTTGTCGCCGTTACGAATTAAACATCACTGGTCAAAATAGTAGCTTTATCTTTGTGCGCGAAACGATCCACGATTGAAGAAGTTCGAGCCGATTTTGCTGGCAAAAGTCGAGTAATATATTTTGACCGATATCGATAGCAAGATCTACTCTCGCTCGTCATTAAGAAGACATAGTTTTTAACGGGGTTTAGACACTTTTAAGCTAGCCAAATATCGCCTAACATCTTTTTCTATATCCTTAAAGCAAAGTATGTATTTGAATGCGGACACTGAATTGTAAATTGCCCGGCTAACGTAAACTAAATAAAGAACAAAACACAGAGCACTCAAAGTATTTGAAAGAAAAACTAAGCGCTCCCCTAAAGTAAATTAAATAGAGAATAAAACACAAGGCACTTAGAGTATTGACCACCGAATTTGATCAATATTTTTAGATGGAAGGTTTGAATGCCTGAACTGATCGATATATTAATATGTCAGTACTACAGCAAATCGACTGAGGAGAATTAAGCGCAAGCACAGTTAAGATTTATCAAAATTTTTCTCGGCGAAGTAGATTTTCTTGCATTCTACTCTTCTGCCACGTAGCACATAACCAGTAGTCGGGCGACTGATCCCGCATGGAAATAAAACACCTGAAGATCAGAGTATTAGCAGCCGAATTTTGATTTCTCGTCGTAATCAAAAACTACCTACTTACGTCTTCATAGATGACTCAAAACTGTTTCAACAAATCAACTCAGTCTTTAAAGGCTGCAACACGAATGAAGCACGTGTGAGCAAGATCACTTAATGATCCAATTGATGCCAGATGCTCTTTGGAAAGCATTTATGTTGACGTCATAATCTTTTGATTGAGAAAAACAAACAGCAGATTATTATTTTGACAATGACTAAATATTTCTTAATAATTTTCTATCCACAATGATTTGGTCAATTTACACATGTTTTATTTTCTTCCTCTTATATTAATAAAAATGATTTTTTTCAAAGTTTGTTATCAAGAATGGCACAGGAAGGGACCTCAGAGAAAAGTTCTGATGCCTCGGCAACTGAAGTTGGTCAGATTATATTTGGTGCAAAAAACTTGGAGTATCAGATCGAAGAATTTGTCAGTTCCGGTGGCCAGACAGTTAATATCCTCCTGAGTGGCAAGACAGGAGTTGGCAAGTCTTATTTGACAAATGCGCTCATTGGAGAAAACGTTGCAGCAGAAGGATATGACATCGACCCACAAACTGATGACGTAAGCTACTTTGATATCGACAATTACTTCACCTTTTAAACTATTATGAGGTGCTTTCATTAACGGGTTACTGTGCATTACTTGTGGATAGGAAAATGGATAATATCTCGCGTCCATGCATGTCTAGAATCCATCTGTTCCCTTTTTTTCTTCCGGAAATTCCCATCTTTAATACTTGAAATTAAGAAAGAATTATCGAATTACTTTACAGGTATTAGGTACAAAATTACCCTAAGGATAAGTAAATACTTCTTTTCAACGTCTTTTAGACGAACAGGGCTTTATATGAATAAAACGTTTTCATGCATTTTTCTCGCGTAACTGAGGTAACATACCAAGCCATATCATAATGAAATCTCTGTTAGAGTTAAAAGTTGTAATCATTTCCTGTTTTATGTCCCTCAGGTAACTGCTTATGAAGTTGTCAAAAACGGCGTAACTATCACAGTGTTCGACACTCCAGGACTTGCAGACGCAACCGGCAATGATGAAGAATATCTGCGGAAAATCAAGGAGAGAGTGACCCACTTCGACTTGTTTCTCTTCTGCACTGAGATGACCAGTAAGCGATTCCGCACCGACGACTTGGAAACGTTAAAGAAGCTTACAGAAGCCTTGGGGGAGAAACTTTGGGAACATGCTCTTGTGGTTTTAACCTTTGCCAACGAAGTCCCACTATCGCCAACCAAGAAGACAGATGACGTACCTGAAGCAACCGCTTTCAATAACCGTGTTTTAGCTTTCAAGAAAGCGATAAACAAACATTTGGTTGCTATCGGAGTACCTGATATTACAGCGACTAATTTGCCATTTACGCCAGCCGGAGAGTTGGATGATCCAAGACTTCCAGGTAGAGAAGACTGGTTAACAGCATTTTGGATCTCAGCTTTCAAACGT
This sequence comes from Pocillopora damicornis, assembly GCF_964200805.1. Taxonomy (NCBI): domain Eukaryota; kingdom Metazoa; phylum Cnidaria; class Anthozoa; order Scleractinia; family Pocilloporidae; genus Pocillopora; species Pocillopora damicornis. The sequence goes on from NC_142678.1 coordinate 5,699,346, forward strand.
ATCAACAGGAACGCAAAAGCTGCTTTCCTGATGGCAAATGTTGATCGTATTTCATTTTCTTCCACCCTTAGTGACGGAAACGAAGAAATCCAAGTAAGGAAAGATGGCAACGTTGTCAATCTTGGCCAGTTCGGTAATTTATCCATCGAAGAAAAGAATACAATCAAAGAATTCAGAACAAAATTGAAAGAGAGCGACTTTGACGAAAAATTGAACCGTTGTTTCCAGAAAGGCGGGACGTCCGAGGAGCCTGGCCAAGATGCAAAGGTGTCAGGTCCCTCCCTCAAGGTGAATGAAACGTACTCTGAAGAAATCATTAGGGATGTGTTTGGCGGTGTATCAGGGCAACTCATCGGTGAGCTGACCGGTGCTAAATCTGGTAAAAAGTACCAAACATTCTTCGGCTGGCTAACGAAGTATTTTAAGAAGTCTTACCCAACTTCCCGACCCACTTAAGGTAGACCAGAAGGCATGAAGAAATGATCACAAGGTGGCCAAAAGAGTGAAAAAGAGAGAAACTACTTGACATTAAAAATATCAATCAGTTACACTTTGAACATATAATCTATTAACGGAAATGAACTCTGTATACTTAAAAGGTTCATGCCACGTTTCTGAAATAGAATATTCTGTAGAAAAAAGGTTCAGATAGATTGCATATAGCTCCAAGTGTTTTTTTTGTTACAAGATAAGACGAGTTTCAAGCATCTGCAGATAAAGTTGCTGAGTGATGAGTTCAGGTAGATTGCATGTTATATGTGGGCTTGTTAGAGATCCAAGCGTTTTTTTGTTACAAGATAAGATAAGTTTCAAGCGTCTGCAGATTAAGTTTCTGAGTAAAATGAAACTATTTAGCTCTATTTAATAGAGAGGACTGATAAATTAAACTTTAAAAAACGTCTTTTGTGATTTTTCTTTAATTTGTGTTATTAGTAACACCAACCAAAAGAAAAGGGTTGTAGAGTTTTTGTTTCCGTGCCTGAATTTTACGGGAAAAGATGGAAAAAAGTATTTAGCAGGCGTTTAAGAACTTTGATAGAAGAAAGCCTTCCTTGAGTCCTTCGTTATTTAATTTCCTTATTATACAATATTGAAGAGCAAACAAGGCCCTCTTGAATCTGTTTATTCTCTGTGCCTACTTGTGCCTGTTTTCTATCAAGCTTCTAACTTCTATGAGACCGACCAGTATTTATCGCCTGGGGGAATGGGGGGACAGGAGGATTTTGGTTGTGTCACAATAAAGTTTACCTGATTTCTCCCCCGAAAGGCTCTGTAGAGTTCTAATGAACCCCCTGCGTCAGGGTCAATGTTTCATCGTGCTAAGGCGCTCTGAGAGGTCCTAGAGCAAAACAAGGAAAATTTCTATTTAGGCTCTTTCATTATTTAAATAACGCGGTGCACTTTGCTTTCTTTTCTTTGTGGAATGTTAGGTTTTGAGATGGAAGACGGATCCCCTCCCGGAGTCAGCTTAAATAGCCATCAAGAGGCCAAGGAGTTGATATTTGGCGATGATAGTTGCAAGTATCAGCTACAAGAGTTTTTGAAATCAGATCGAAAAGAAATGACCATCCTACCATGTGGCAAGACAGGAGTAGGAAAGTCACATTTGAACAATGCACTTATTGGTGAAAATCTCACGAAATAGGATCATACTCTGTTTACAGAGACAACCGGAGTGAGCAGATTCACGACTATCTAACTCAAAATTTCTGCTCATAATCATTACCATTACAATTTGCTCAAACGCGACTCGCGCATTAGCTGTTTATTTTTATTAAATATTCTATAGAGTTGTAATCAGACAATGCCCCCACCATAGATTTTTTCTCAAATAAACTTCATAATGTGTTTTTTTTTTCGGAAATTGCAATGGTCATGAATAATTGATAACAGGAATTTGTATTGTCCATTCGTTCTGTAGTAATATACATGAAAACATCACGCACTTCTGATTGGCTGGAAACGAGTGATTTTTTTAATGTAACGCGAGATCACGAGTGCAAAGTTGTAACATGAGTGCAAATTACAAATGACGCACGCTGTCAGATTTTCGTCAATTTATCATCTTAATGCTTTCCTACGCAAAGTGAACTAGACCCTGTAAGCAGGGTAACTGGGATACCTGGATGGTACTGGATCCTTGGAATCAAGTGTAGTGATACTACGGGTGTCGGATTAGTATACTGAAATATTTTTTGTAGGGTGGGTGGATTACTTGTGGTCTACATTCTTACAAAAGGAAAGAAGAGTATTAACGTGGAAAAGAACGAAAATGTCGAATTATCTCCCACACAGGTATTTGTGGTAGATTATGTGTGTTGTGCGAATAAATGTAACCAAAGATAAACTGTATTGGTGCCACAGATACCTATTAGTACAAAATGCAGACAGCAGATCGGATACAAAATATAGACTGCAGAGTGGGTACAAAATGCAGACAGAATCTGAAGAGTTTTTACGTCTGGTAAATAATAACATGTCATCTCACAGCTTACCGAGCGTCACGCAATCGCTTTTCCTCTATCAGTCTTCACGATTATTTGCACTATTGTGGAAAATTCGTGGCCCATTTCTTGATGAAAATCGATCGTAATATAATTTCAAGCCTTCAATATAGTCTTCTTACTTTGTGCGCGAGTTGGTTTGTGTGATGTCTGTACAGATTTTACCAACGTAACATAAATAGATGATGTGAATAACAGTGATGGTAAAGCAAGCTTAAAACGGCAGAAATCACCAGAAACTACAACGGATACACAGTTCGCGACTCAATCCGGTCCAAAATTACCGCTCAATAACATCTTTTAGTGTGGATTGGCCGCGAACAATACGACTTGTGTATGCGTCTGTAAGTATTTCGAGCGTTTGCGCTATAATGCTTCAGGTAATCATAATCCAAACACGTTGAAATATAAAACGACCGACAAAAGAGTTTTCTCAGCAAAAATCTCGTGCTCGTCATGTGACCCGGACCTGTCCGTGCATGACAACGTCAATCATCATCAAGATAGCACGTGATCAGCATGTGAACACCTTCACCCTCATTGGATCACAGTTAGTTGTCATGGTGTTGAGGGCCCAATGACCTCCGGGTACTATTGCGCAATTTTTCCATTTTGTGGCCGAGGAAAAAAAAAAAAAAAAAAAAGACAAAAAAACAAAGGCATTTTATGACTGGGCTACCACAGGTATCCCAGTAAAAATATTGTCCTGCTAAGTGTCGATATCAAATTACCTTGGTGCTTGTGAAAGTTAAGCTCATAGAGCATTTATCAGACGTAATGCAAAAAAGATCTGAACAAGAGAATTGCTGCGGTTAGGGATCGAGTTTGTCTGCAGAAAGAAAATTCGAAATTTATTGGGGTTTTTTTTTTATAGAGACTGGTGTATTCTTAAAATCTGAACTAAAATTTTTATTTATCATCTTCTGGTCTCACTATCCCTTTATGGAAATGCTCTTACAGGAATACTGTTATCTAGATAGAGAAATGATAAATTATACAAGGTTCAAGCTAACAGCCAGCTTCCGGCGGCAGCCGAAACTTTTGCTTAGGGTTAGGGAACTTTTTTTTCACCAAGGAACTAGAATTTTATTGAAAATATTATGCTTATTGATCTTTCGACTGAAGTTAAAGTCGCTGTCATATTATGGTGAACATTTCATATCAGGCAATAAAGTAACCAATGTTTTGAAGGCTGTTTGCAAACGTAAACGAATATAAAGTTTCGAAATTTGAAGCGTACTACAGGGAGTATTTTTGTTTACAATATTTAGCTTTCTACGTTTTCTTTAAGCGTGACATCACAGGCGGCCCAAGCTCCAGCTGTGAGATGATCATCTTGCGCAATAACAGTTATGGCGGAATTATAAGAATTTGTATGGGAATATTTATGATCGCTTTAAGGAATAAAAAAATACGTCAAATTCTCAATAAAAATACCTCACCTTACTTCCACAGTGTATAGAGGAAGAGAGAGAAAACTAGCGAATAGCTGACGCCGGAGTAATTCTTATTGAAAGCTTTTTTGCATCTTAAAAATCTGCATAACTTACACTTTTTGCAAAAAGTTATACATTGGTAAAGCTAGATGACCAATTCCGAGAACACGTCCGCGATGTAGAAGGACGTATCCAAACCAGTCGCTAGACAATTTAATATCCCTAATTATTCTAAGCAGCTAGGAGCCCATTACTTAGGCTCCTGAAGCAGCATATGGCAGTTTTCGGCCTTTCCCTACATCTGGGCAGTTCGGAAAGCTGCAAAACTCTAGAACAACAATTTATCTTTCAAATAGACACTCTTGATCACCACCACCACCACCGTATCAACGAGCGCTTTTCATTCAACTAATTTGTTATTGTTTTCTCCTCACCATATTCCCACCAATAGCATGACTCCATTTTCTGCAAATAAAGCCACACACAACCCACAATTCCTCTAATCGCTCTGACGAAGGATTTAAACGAGTTCGAGGCGTCAGCTTTTCAACTCTTTGCAGTGGATAGTACTAAATTACCCCATCTTCACGAAAGACTGAAGATTTGCCTTGCCTTTCAAGGTAGGTTGAATGGATTAATGTGTGCAACTAATTAATTTGCAACTGATTTGCCGTTGGAATATCGCGAATGACTGGATGTGCTTACAATCTCTTACGGCGACGCAAGTTAACCTCAGCATAACGTATGAGAGCGACGTTGGTTTCCAAGTGGAAACTTAAATAATTTGCCGTCGAGATTTCTTTTCTCACGCAGATTTTGATGATTTCACTTTGTTAGCTGCGACTTTAAGCAAACCACGACGACGAAAACAACGAGGACCTGGCAAAACAAAAGATCTAATTGGCAGAACAATTGCTCAGCTTGTGCGTTTTAAAGCTTTATTCATTTCTTAGCCGTGCTCTGCAAAACAACAACGTGAAATCACCAAAATTTGCGTGTTCTGTTTACGGAAAAGGGGAACGACAAATTATTTTAATTTCCATTTGAAACTCAAAGCTGCCAACATATGTTGTGCTGAAGTTAAGGTGTAGCTTTGTAAACAGTAAACACATTCAGCCATTTTCGAAATTCTAACTAAAGATAGAAATTGAGTTTTTAATCGAAATCTTCCCTGGCGTAGCTTCCTGACTGCTTAAAGTCCCTGTTTTGCAGAGGACGGCTAAGAAATGAAAACAGCTTTAAAAGGCAAGCGCTGAGCCGATTGTTCTATTGTTTTTTCACGGCCAAGTCATCGTTCCGTCGCCGTTTTTTTGTTTTTTTTTTAATTTCTATTTTTTCTTTTTTATTTTACATATTTCAAATACAAATTACAGACATAATTAAAGTGACTACACAGAAACAAGGAGGTTTGGCCAACAACAGCCGCGCAATTGCTGTCGAGAGGATTTTTATTGATAAGACATTTAAATTCACTAGTACAAGTCGTCGTGGTTTGCTGAAGGTCCCTAGTATCTTTCGATGCCGTCCCATGCTTTCCCATGCCGTCTGTCGTGTATTCGTGGTATTTTTCGATAAAAATCCGGTTTACATTTGTTCAGGTCTTCGCTAGTTGTCGCCGTTACGAATTAAACACACTGGTCAAAATTGCAGCTTTATCTTCGTGCGCGACGTGATCCACGTTTGGAGAAGTTCGAGCCGATTTTGCTGGCAAAAGTCGAATAATATATGTTGCGATCGATATCGATAGCAAGATCTACTCTCACTCGTCATTAAGAAGAAATAGCTTTTAACGGGGTTTAGACAGTTCTAAGCTAATTCCGAAACATTTTTTTCAAGGAATCTTTGTTGGATAATTTGTTGAGATGTTTCTTCTTTTTCCAAGAATTCTCAGCTATGATTGATTAAAGACTGACAGATAAGTTTGCCAACAAAAGGCAACAGATGACTAAAATATTGACCAAAACTTAGCGTCATATGGTCACAAAAATGGCCTGTTTGTATAATTTAAAAGAAAAACTAAGCTTTGTTGAAGAAATTCTGTAAAGATATGCTATGCAACGCGTCACGAGAGTCTCACAAGCACACGCCGTCTTTCGCGTATTCGTGGTTTCTTTCGATACGGCGACAAAATCCTGTTTACATTTGTTCAGGTCTTCCCTAGTTGTCGCCGTTACGAATTAAACAACACTGGTGAAAATAGCGGCTCTATTATTGTACGCTACGCGATCCACGTTTGGAGAAGTTCGAGCCGATTTTGCTGGCGAAATTTGAGTAATATATTATGATCGATATCGATAGCAAGTTCTACTTATCAGGAAGAAATAGTTTTTTTTTCAAGGAATCTTTGTTGGATAATTTGTTGTAAGATGTTTCTTCTTTTTCCAAGAATCCTCTCGTCCTCGATTTTTCCAAGAATCCAGCTTTGTTTGATTGAAGACTGACAGATAAGTTTGCCAACAAAAGGCAACAGATCACTAAAATACTGTCAAAATAATTAAAGTTAGTCATGTTTCCTGCAGCGATCCTTTCGACTGAGAAATAATTCGCTCTTTCTTCGCATGTACACCGTAACTACCTGTTAGAGAAATCTGTAAAACATTGACATTCTACGGCAAATGATCCAACTTTTTAAGACAAACGTGGCACTGTCTACAATTAAATGTAAGCAGAGACGATTACACGACTGACATTTCGTTTCGTTTCGTAAGCGCGATGCCAATCGAACAACGTCCTCTCCTTACCCAATTCCAAATATCGCCTAAAATATTTTTTATAACCTTAAAGCAAAGTATATAATTGAACGCGGACATTGAATTGCAAATTTACCTGAAATAATGGAAAATGAATTCGCTTGAATTGCTGTTTACCTCGATTACCTTTCTCGCTAGCACGCAAAAAAATATCATCAACTCACATAATTTTGCATGGATTGGAGTGACGTTCCCTACGGCTGCACGTAAGCTAACGGATTACCAAAATATTGACTGACATTTAAAATCTTACGATCACAAAAATGGCCCGTTTGTATAATTTGAAAGAAGAACCAAGCGCACCTTAAAGTAAACTAAATAGAGAACAAAACACAGATCACTCAAAGTATTTGAAAGAAAAACTAAGCGCTCCCTTTAAGTAAACTAAATACAGAAAAAAACTTAAAGCACGCAGAGCATTGTCCACCGGATTTGATCAATATTTTTAGATGGAAGAGGATGAAATACAGGTTGAAGGTTTGAATGCTAGAACTGATCGATATATTAAAGTGTCAATAACACAGCAAATCGGATGAGGAGAAGAAAGCGCAAGCACAGTTGAGATTTATCTAAATTTTTCTCGGCGATGAAAATTTTCTTCCATTCTACTCTTCCGTCCCGTGGCACATAACCAGTAGTCGCGAGTGATCCGCATGGAAATAAAACACCTGACGATCAGAGTATCAGCAGCCGAAATTTGTTTTCTCGTCGTAAACAAAAACTAAGTACTAACGTCTCATAAATGACTCAAAACTGTTTCAACAAATCAACTCTTTAAAGGCTGTGACACGAATGAAGCACGTGTGAGCGAAAAGCACTTAATGATCCGATTGATGCCAGATGCTCACCGAAAGGTATATACTGCGTAGGCCTCCTTATATTACTAAACATTATTTTGTTTCATTTATTATCAAGAATGGCACAGGAAGGGACCCCAGAGAAAAGTTCCGATGCCTTGGCAACTGAAGTTAGTCAGATTATATTTGGTGCAAAAAACTTGGAGTACCAGATCGAACAGTTTGTCAGTTCCGGTGGCCAGACAGTTAATATCCTCCTGAGTGGTAAGACAGGAGTTGGCAAGTCTTATTTGACAAATGCGCTTATTGGAGAAAACGTTGCAGCAGAAGGATATGACATCGACCCACAAACTGATAACGTAAGCTACTTTGATATCGACAATTGCTTCACCTCTTCAACTATTATGAGGTGCTTTCATTAACGGGTTACTGTGCATTAGTTGTAGATGGGAAAATGGATAATATTTCGCGTCATTTTGAGCAGCATATTTAAACTCCATCTGTTTCCATTTTCTTCCGGAAAGTCCTATCATTGATACTTGAAATCAAGAAAGAATTATTGAATGTTTCTAAGGGTATTAAGTACAAAGTTACTCGAAGGATAGGAAACGACTACTTTCCAATGTCTTTTAGACGGACAGGGCTTTCCTATAAATAAAACGTTTTCATGCATTTTTCTCGCGTAACTGAGGTAACATAGCAAGACATATCATAATGAAATCTCTGTTAGAGTTATATGTTGTATTAATTTCCTGTTTTATTTCCCTTAGGTAACTGCCTACGAGGTTGTCAAAAACGGCATAAATATCACAGTGTTCGACACTCCGGGACTTGCAGACGCAACCGGCAATGATGGAGAATATCTGCGGAAAATCAAGGAGAAAGTAGCTCACTTCGACCTGTTTCTGTTCTGCACTGAGATGACCAGTAAGCGATTCCGCACCGACGACTTGGAAACGATAAAGAAGCTTACAGATGCCTTGGGGGAGAAACTTTGGGAACATGCTCTTGTGGTTTTAACCTTTGCCAACGAAGTCCCACTATCGCCAACCAAGAAGACAGATGACGTACCTGAAGCAACCGCTTTCAATAACCGTGTTTTAGCTTTCAAGAAAGCGATAAACAAACATTTGGTTGCTATCGGAGTACCTGATATTACAGCGACTAATGTGCCATATACGCCAGCCGGAGAGTTGGATGATCCAAGACTTCCAGATAGAGAAGACTGGTTAACAGCATTTTGGATCGCAGCTTTCAAACGTATCAACAGGAACGCAAAAGCTGCTTTCCTAATGGCAACTGCCGATCGTATTTCATTTTCTTCTACCGTTAGTGACGGAAACGAAGAAATCAAAGTAAGGAAAGATGGCAACGTTGTCAATCTTGACCAGTTCGGTAATTTATCCATCGAAGAAAGGAATGCAATCACAGAATTCAGAGCAAAATTGAAAGAGGGCGACTTTGACGAAAAATTGAACCGTTGTTTAAAGAAAACCAAGATGTCCGACGAACCTGACCAAGATACAAAGGTGTCAGGTCCCTCCATCAATGTAGACGAAACGTACTCTGAAGAAATCATTAAGGATGTGTTTGGTGGTGTAACAGGGCAACTCATCGGTGAGCTGACCGGTGCTAAATCTGGTAGAAAGTACCAAACATTCTTCGGCTGGCTAACGAAGTATTTTACGAAGTCTTACCCAACTTCCCGACCCACTTAAGCTAGACCAGAAGGCATGAAGAAATGATCACAAGGTTACCAAAAGAGTGAAGAAGACAAACTATTTGTCATTAAAAATATCAACCAGTTAAACTATGAACATATAATATGTTAACGTAAATGAACTCTGTGTATTTTAAAGGTTCATGTCACGTTCCTGAAATAAAATGTTCTTTAGAAAAAAGGTTCAGATAGATTGCATATAGCTCCAAGCGTTTTTTTGTTACAAGATAAGACGAGTTTCAAGCATCTGCATATAAAGTTGCTGAGTGATGAGTTCAGGTAGATTGCATGTTATATGTGGGCTTGTTAGAGATCCAAGCGTTTTTTTGTTACAAGATAAGACGAGTTTCAAGCATCTGCAGATTAAGTTTCTGAGTAAAATGAAGCTATTTAATACAAAGGATTGATAAATTAAACTTTGAAAAACGTCTTTTGTGATTTTTCTTTAATTTGTGTTATTAGAAACACCACCCAAAAGAAAAGGATTATAGAATTTTTGTTTCCGTGCCTGAATTTTACGGGAAAAGATTGACAAGAGTATTTACCACAGCACGACCGTGTCTACGAGCGCTTTTCATTCAACAAATTTATTATTGTTTTCTCCTCATCATATTCCTACCAATAGCGTAGCTCCATTTTCTGCAAATAAAACCACACACAACCCACAATTCCTTTAATCGCTCTGACGAAGGGTTTAAACGAGCTCGAGGCGTCAGCTTTTCTAGCTCTTTGCGGTGGATAGTACTAAATTACCCCATCTTCACGAAAGACCGAGCATTTGCCTTGCCTTTCAAGGTAGGTTGAATGGATTAACTTGTGCAACTGATTTGCCGATAGTCATCAAACAGTACATTACAGCGACGAGGAAGACGTCGATTTAGAAATGAATATACATTTTCAGTTGGAATTTCGTGAATGACTGGATGTGCTTACCATCTCTAACGTCGACGCAAGTTAACGTTAGCATGACGTATGACAGCGGCGTTGATTTCTAAGTGGAAAAGTTAAATAATTTGCCGTCGACGTTTCTTTTCTCGGAACACGCAGACTTTCATAATTTCACGTTGTTAATTGCGACTGAAAGCAAACGACGACAACGAGAACAACGAGGACGAAGCAAAACAAAAGATCTAATAGGCAAAACGATTGCTCAGCTCGTGCTTTTTAAAGCTTTGTACATTTCTTAGGCTTGCTCTGCAAAACAACAACAACGCGAGATCACCAAAATTTGCATGGTCTGCGAACGGAAAAGGGGAACGACAGATTATTTTGATTTCCATTTGGAACTCAAAGCTGCTAACATAATTATGTTGTGCTGAAGTAAAGGTGTGGTTTTGTAAAAAGTAAACACATCTTGTCATTTTCGAAATTCTAACTAAAATTAGAAATTGACTTTTTAATCGACGTCCTCTGTGGCGTAGCTTCCTGATTGCCTAAGGTCCCTATTTTTCAGAGGCCGGATAAGAAATGAAAACAGTTTTAAAAGGGAAGCGCTGTGCTATTGTTCTGCCCAAAGAAGTCTTTCAAGTTGTTTTGTCACGGCCAAGTCATCGTTTCCGTCGCCTTCGTGGATTTTTTTTTTAGTTTTTAATTTAATATGCTTCTGATACAAAATACAGACATAATTAAAGTTACTACACAGAAACAAGGAGGTTTGACCAACAACAGCCGCGTAGTAGCTGCAGTGAGCATTTTCACCAAAATTATCTTTATAAAAAAAGTATCTTTCGATGCCGTCCCATGCTTTCCCATGCCGTCTGTCCTGTATTCGTGGTATCTTTCGATACGTCGACAAAACTCGGTTTACATTTGTTCAGGTCTTCGCTAGTTGTCGCCGTTACGAATTAAACATGACTGGTCAAAACTGCAGCTTTATTTTCGTGCACGATGCGATCCACGTTTGGAGAAGTTGGAGCCGATTTTGCTGGCAAAAGTCGAGTGTATATTATGATCGATATCGATAGCAAGATCTACTCTCGCTCGTCATTAAGAAAAAATAGGTTTTAACGGAGTTTAGACAGTTTTAAGCTAATTCCGAAACATTTTTTTGAAGGAATCTTTGTTGGATAATTTGTTGCAAGATGTTTCTTATTTTTCCAAAAATCCTCGTGTCCTTTTTCCAAGGATCAGCGCGTCCTATTCTCGATACCAGCTTTGACTGATTAAAGACTGACAGATACTGCCAACAAAAGGCAACAGATGACTGAAATATTGACCAAAACTTAGCGTCATATGGTCACAAAAATAGGCTGTTTGTATAATTTAAAAGAAAAACTAAGCTTTGTTAATGCAATTCTGTAGAGATTATGCCATGAAACGCGTCACTAAAGTCTTACAAGCACATGCCGTCTTTCGCGTATTCTTGGTATCTTTCGATACGTTGACAAAATTTTGTTTACATTTGTTCATTCAGGTCTTCCCTAGTTGTCGCCGTTACGAATTAAACAATACTGGTTAAAATAGCAGCTCTATTATCGTACGCTACGCAATCCACGTTTGGAGAAGTTCGAGCCGATTTTGCTGGCGAAATTTGAGTTATATATTATGATCGATATCAATAGCAAGATCTACTTTTGCCCGTTATCAGGAAGAAACAGTTTTTTTTTTCCACGAATCTTTGTTCGATAATTTGATGTAAGATGTTTCTTCTTTTTCCAAGAATCCTTGCGTCCAATTCTTTATACCAGCTTTGTTTGATTAAAGACTGACAGAGAAGTTTGCCAACAAAAGGCAACAGATCATTAAAATATTGTCAAAATAATTAAAGTTAGTCATGTTTCCTGTAGCGATCCTTTCGACTGAGAAATAATTCGCTCTTTCTTCGCATGTGCACCGTAACTATCTGTTAGAGAAATCTGTAAAACCTTGAGATTCTGCGGCAAATGATCCAACTTTTTGAGACAACCGTGGCACTGTCTACAATTAAATGTAAGCAGAAACGATCACACGACTGACACTTCGTTTCGTTTCGTTTCGATTTCGTTTGACATCGTTTCGTTTCGTTTCGTTTCGTAAGCGCGATGCCAATCGAACAACGTCCTCTCCTTCCTCTATTCCAAATATGGCCTAAAATCTTTTTCTATATCCTGAGAGCAAAGTAGATAACTAAACGCGGACACTGAATTGTAAATTTACCCGAAATAATGGAAAATAAGTTCACTTGAATTATTGTTTAGCTCGATTACCTTTTTCGCTAGCACGCAAAAAATATCATCAAGTCACATAATTTTGCATAGATTAGAGTGACTTCCCTCGCTTTCGTCTCACCTTGGGGAGGGGGAAGGGGGGGGTGGGTACAGCTAACGTAAGCTAACGGATAACCAAAGTATTGGCCAACATGCAACATCTTACGATCACAAAAATAGCCCGTTTGTATGATTTGAAAGAAGAACCAAGCGCACCTTTAAGTAAACTAAATAGAGAACAAAACACAGAGCACTCAAAGTACTTGAAAGAAAAACTAAGCGCTCCCTTAATGTAAAATGAATAGAGAAAAAAACACAAGGCACTTAGAGTATTGACTGCCGAATTTGATCAATATTTTTAGATGGAAGAGGATGAAATAGAGCTTGAAGATTTGAATGCCTGAACTGATCAATATATTACTATGACAATACCACAGCAAATCGACTGAGGAGAATTAAGCGCAAGCACAGTTAAGATTTATCAAAATTTTTCTCAGCGATGTAAATTTTCTTGCATTCTACTCTTCCGCCACGTAGCACGTAACCAGTAGTCGGGCGACCGATCCCACATGGAAATAAAACACCTGAAGATCAGAGTATCAGCAGCCGAATTTTGATTTCTCGTCGTAATCAAAAACTAAGCACTTACGTCTTCATAGATGACTCAAAACTGTTTCAACAAATCAACTATTTAAAGGCTGCGACACGAATGAAACACGTGTGAGCAAAATCACTTAATGATCCAATTGATGCCAAATGTTGTCCGAAGAGTATTTATGTCGGCGACATAATCTTTTGGCTGGGAAAACAAATAGCGTATTATTATTTTGACAATGCTTATGAAATATTTCTTACTAATTTTCTATCCACAATGGTTTGGTCAATTTACACGTTTTATTTTCTTCCTCTTATAATAATAAACATGATTTTATTTCAGAGTTTGTTATCAAGAATGGCACAGGAAGGGACCTCAGAGAAAAGTTCTGATGCCTCGGCAACTGAAGTTGGTCAGATTATATTTGGTGCAAAAAACTTGGAGTATCAGATCGAAGAATTTGTCAGTTCCGGTGGCCAGACAGTTAATATCCTCCTGAGCGGAAAGACAGGAGTTGGCAAGTCTTATTTGACAAATGCGCTTATTGGAGAAAACGTTGCAGCAGAAGGATATGACATCGACCCACAAACTGATAACGTAAGCTACTTTGATATCGACAATTACTTCACCTTTTAAACTATTATGAGGTGCTTTCATTAACGGGTTACTGTGCATTACTTGTAGATGGGAAAATAAATAATATTCCGCGTCATTTTAAGCAGCATGTCTAAACTCCATCTGTTCCCATTTTCTCCCGGAAAGTCGTATCTTTGATATTTGAAATCAAGAAAGAATTATTGAATGTTTTGTCGGGTATTAAGTACAAAGTTACTCGAAGGATAGGAAAAGACTACTTTCCAATGTCTCTTAGACAGACGGGGCTTTCCCATAAATGAAACGTTTTCATGCATTTTTCTCGCGTAACTGAGGTAACATAGCAAGACATATCATAATGAGTCTGTGTTAGAGTTATATGTTGTATTAATTTCCTGTTTTATTTCCCATAGGTAACTGCTTACGAGGTTGTCAAAAACGGCATAAGTATCACTGTGTTCGACACTCCGGGACTTGCAGACGCAACGGGCAATGATGAAGAATATCTGCGGAAAATCAAGGAGAAAGTAACCCACCTCGACCTGTTTCTCTTCTGCACTGAGATGACCAGTAGGAGATTCCGCACCGACGACTTGGAGACGATAAAGAAGCTTACAGAAACCTTGGGGGAGAAACTTTGGGAACATGCTCTGGTGGTGTTAACCTTTGCCAACGAAGTCTCACTATTGCCAGCCAAGAAGAAGGATAACGTACCTGAAGTAACCTTTTTCAATGACCGCTTTTTAGCTTTCAAGAAAGCGATAAAGAAACATTTGGTTGCTATCGGAGTACCTGAGATAACAGTGACTAATGTGCCATTTACGCCAGCCGGGGAGTTGGATGATCCTAGACTTCCAGATAGAGAAGACTGGTTAACAGCATTTTGGATCGCAGCTTTCAAACGTATCAACAGGAACGCAAAAGCTGCTTTCCTGATGGCAAATGTCGACCGTATTTCATTTTCTTCCACCTTTGGTGAGGGAAACGAAGAAAGCAAAGTAAGAAAAGATGGCAAAGTTGTCAATCTTGGCCAGTCCAGTAACGTATCCATGGAAGAAAGTAATGCAATGAAAGAATTTAGAGCGAAATTGAAAAAGAACGACTTTGACAAAAGATTGAGCCGCTTTTTGGAGAAAACTGAGACGTTTGATGGACCTGAAGAGGAGTGCCCCACATCAGCTGGCCAAGATGCAAAGGTGTCAGGTCCCTCCATCAATGTGGATGAAACTTACTCTGAAGAACTCATTAAGGAGATGTTGGGCGATGTACCAGTGCAGTTAGTCGATGAGCTGGCCGGTGATAACTTTGATAGAAAGTACCAAACATTGTTCGACCGACTAACAAAGTACTTTAAGAAGTCTTACCCAACTTCCTGACCCATTTTAACTTTAAAGGCTTGATCAGAAGGCGTGTAGAAATGATTAGGTGGTGACCTAGAGGATGAAAAAGAAAAACTGTGTGCCATTAAAAATATCAACTAGTTAGACTATGAAGGTATAATCTATTAACGAGAATGAACTCTGTATACTTAAAAGGTTCATGCTGCGATTCTGAAATCAAACGTGCTGTAGGATAAAGGTTCAGATAGATTGCATGTTGTATGTAAGCTCGCTAGAGGTCCAAGCGATTTTTTGTTTCAAGGTAAGACGTGTTTCAAGCATCTGCATATAAAGTTGTTAAGTACAATAAAGCTATTTGATTCAGATGAATTGAACTTTGAAAAATTTCATTTGTGATTTGTCTTTAACTGGTGTAATTAGTAACACCATTAAAAGGAAAGGATTTTAGATTTTTTATTTTCGTGCCTGAATTTTACGAGAAAAGACGGACAAAAGTATTTACCAGGCGTGTATGAACTTTTAAAAGAGAAAGCCTTATCCGAATCCTTCTGTGTTTAATTTCCTCATTATACAGTCGTCAGCCGACTCTTATTTTGAACCCTGCTTTCTGGTCCAAATATGGATCGTTTAAAACCTGCAACATCCTTCGAGGGAGTCAGGAGGCATATTCCATTCAGAAGAACTTCTTCACCAGGTGATCTACGAAACCCATGTAAAAATCAGAGGAGAATGTATCTCCTGAGTCTCCAAATTTCGAGCAAATCAAGCATGATAATAAGAAAACCGATCCAAATCCCAACGGAGCTGTTGATTTTTTTTTTTTTTTTGGGGGGGGGGGGGGAATAGTGCCTCCGTGGTGGAGAGATTAAGTACCCATGGTTCTCACTCAGAGAAGGTATGACCTGCGCAGGAGGAAGTTCAACTGGGTTTGTTACTCATATCTACATCCAAGGATTCGATCAAGTCCAGGGTGATCGTAGCCGTCGTGATCAAAATAGCGACACTGCTTTTGATCGCCGTCCCACTACCAGAAGTGTTTTCATGGTGGAGATATTAATAATCCCGAAGTCACATCTGCGTCTACGCTTAGCTACGATAGGCACTGATCATGGGTAGAGAGGCCCAGCGTAGAGTTTCCCCAGCATCAACCTCGTCCCTCCTTCAGTAAGAGAATACCTGAGAGATGTCATGATGAGGTTTGCCAGAGGAGCCATCAGGGTGGTATTCGAAAGGATCCTTTCTGGAAGTGGCTCCCATGTTGCCGCTGCCCTCGACTGGATTGTTAATTACTTCATAGACTGGCAACGAGATAGCCCTGGAAGGGTAGATTAATACTATGGAGGAAGAGAGAGAAAACTAGCGAATAGCTGACGCCGGAGTAGTTCCTATTGAAAGCTTTTGTGCACCTTAAGAATCTGAATAACTTGCCCTTATGGCAAAAAGTTATACATTGGTAAAACTAGATGACCAATTCCGAGAACACGTCCGCAATGTAAAAAGAAATGAGAAGGACGTATCCAAACCAGTCGCTAGACACTTTAATCTCCCTAATCATTCTAAGCAGCCAGGAGCCCATTACTTAGGCTCCTGAAGCAGCATATGGCAGTTTCCGGCCTTTCCCTACATCTGGGCAGTTTGGAAAGCCGGAAAACTCTTGAAGAAAAATTTATCTTTCAAATCGACACTCTTGATCACCACCGTATCAACGAGCGCTTTTTATTCAACAAATTTATTATTGTTTTCTCCTCACCATATTCCCACCAATAGCGTAGCTCCATTTTCTGCAAATAAAACCACACACAACCCACAATTCCTCTCTTCTCGAGGCGTCAGTTTTTCAACTTTTTGCGGTGGATAGTACTAAATTACCCCATCTTCACGAAAGACCGAGCATTTGCCTAGCCTTTCAAGGTAGGTTGAATGGATTAACTTGTGCAACTGATTTGCAACTGATTTGCCAATAGTCATCTAACAGTACATTACAGCGACAAGGAAGACGTCGATTTAGAAATGAATATATATTTTCAGTTGTAATTTCGCGAATGACTGGATGTACTTACCATCTCTTATGAGAGCAGCGTTGATTTCCAAGTGAAAAGTTAAATAATTTGCCGTCGACGTTTCTTTTCTCGGAAAACGCAGATTTTGATAATTCACGTTATTATCTGCGACTTTAAGCAAACCGCGACGACGACAATAAAGGGAACGTGGCAAAACAAAAGATCTAATTGGCAGAACAATTGCTCAGCTCGTGCGTTTTAAAGCTTTGTACATTTCTTAGGCGTGCTCTGCAAAACAACAACGTGAAATCACCAAAATTTGCGTGGTCTGCGAACGGAAAAGGGGAACGACAAATTATTTTGATTTCCATTCGGAACTGAAAGCTGCCAACATATGTTGTGCTGAAGTTAAGGTGTGGCTTTGTAAACAGTAAATACATCCTGGCGTAGCTTCCTGACTACTTAAGGTCCCTATTTTGCAGAGGCCGGATAAGAAATGAAAACAGTTTTAAAAGGGAGGCGCTGAGCTATTGTTCTGCCCAAATAAGGGGGCTGTCCTGGTGTACCGGTACACGAGGGAATTCCTTTTGTTTTCATAACCATACATGGAGTTATGACGCAGTTCGTTAATGTTTCCTTCCTTTGTGTACCGGTACACGAGGACACAACCCAAATAAGTCTTTCAAGTTGTTTTGCCACGGCCAAGTCATCGTTTCCGTCGCCGTCGTGGTCTTTTTATCTAGTTTTTAATTTTAATTTTAAATCTTATATATTTATGATACAAAATACAGACATAATTAAAGTTATTACACAGAAATAGGGAGGTTTGATCAACAACAGCCGCGCAGTAGCTGCAGTGAGCATTTCACCAAAATTATCTTTATAAAAAAAGTATCTTTCGATGCCGTTCCATGCGTTCCCATGCAGTCTGTCGTGTATTAGTGGTATCTTTCGATACGTCGACAAAATTCGGTTTACATTTGTTCAGGTCTTCGCTAGTTGTCGCCGTTACGAGTTGAACACGACTGGTCAAAACTGCAGCTTTATCTTCGTGCGCGACGCGATCCACGTTTGGAGAAGTTGGAGCCGATTTTGCTGTCAAAAGTCGAGTAATATATTATGATCGATATCGATAGCAGGATCTACTCTCGCTCGTCATTAACAAGAAATAGTTTTTAACGGGGCTTAAACAGTTTTAAGCTAACTCCGAAACATTTTTTTGAAGGAATCTTTGCTGGATAATTTGTTGTAAGATGTTCCTTCTTTTTCTAAGAATCCTCTCGTCCTCGATTTTTTCCAAGAATCCTCGCTTCTCTTTCTCTAATCCAGCTTTGTTTGATTAAAGACTGGCAGATAAGTTTGCCAACAAAAGGCAACAGATCACTAAAATACTTTCAAAATAATTAAAGTTAGTCATGTTTTTATTAGCTATCCTTTCGACCGAAAAATAATTCGCTCTTTCTTCGCAGGTGCACCGTAAGTATCTCTTAAAGAAATCTGTAAAACAATGACATTCTGCGGCAAATGATCCAACTTTTTTAGACAACCGTGGCACTGTCTACAATTAAATGTAAGCAGATACGATCACACGACTGACATTTCATTTCGTTTCGTTTCGATTTTGATTCGTTTCGTTTGACATCGTCTCGTTTCGTTTCCTTTCGTAAGGACAGTACTGAAGAGTAAAGAAGGCCCGCTTGAATCTGTTATTCTCTGTGCCTACTTGTGCCTGTTTTCTATCAAGCTTCTAACTTCTGTGAGACCGACCAGCATTTATCGCCTGGGGGAATGGGGGAACGGGAGGAGTTTGGTTGTGTCATAATAAAGTTTACCTGATTTCCCCCCCCCCCCGAAAGGCTCTCTAGGGTTCTAATGAACCCCCCGCGTTGACAGGCAATTGTCTATGGTCCCCCTTCATAGTTTTCAAGGAAAGAATGATACCCGCTCCGTTCCCGCTGAAAACGTTGTATTCCCCTAAAATCTTTCCGCTCTCTTGATATTTTTAGTGTTCATTTTTTCTCAGCCTTTTCCCGGAATGTTTGCTGTTATTCTTTGCCCCGCGACAACTCATGTAAAAACTGTGGCCGATACGAAAAAACAAAAAGCACTAACTGTTCCAATGTTTTAAATTGTTGAGGCAAGATGGAATGAAAAATTACTTTCCTCACGTACCATGCTGATTGAATCGTCATTGTTGTGTCCATCTCTACAACGACCATTATAGTACTATTATTTGTCTCCAAAACTTGTTAGGAAACTGTCAATTGAGTCACAAAATACCAAAGAACAAAAAGAAACAAAATAGAAGATGCAGTATGGAGCCTGAGAACTAGTTTCTCGTGTTACGCACTATAATGCACCGCATCGCTAGGGTAACTCACACTGCCTTCTTCAAGACCGTCTGAGATACCGGAGTGGTTGTCAGACATCTTCACGAAAGACTTTGAGACTGAAACCTGCAGATATAATAATAATTGTAATTACTGCATTAACTTTCAAGGTAAGTTTGTTGGTGAAATTTACAAGAGCAACTGATTTGCCGATTAATATCTAACAGTACATCACAGGCATTCAGCGTTACTAAAGAAATTCTGCAAAGATATGCTATGCAACGAGTCACGAGAGTCTCACAAGCATATGCCGTCTGTTGTGTATTCTTTAGTATCTTCGGTACATCGAAAAAATTCGGTTTACATTTGTTCAGGTTTTCACTAGTTGTCGCTGTTACGAATTAAACAACACTGGTTAAAATAGCAGCTTTATTATAGTTCGATACGCGATCGACGTTTGGAGAAGTTTGAGCCGATTTTAAAGGCGAAAATGGAGTAATATACTATTATCGATATCGATAGCACGAACTACTTTCGTTCGTCATCAAGAAGAAATAGTTTTTAACGGGGTTTGGACAGTCTTAAGCTAATTCCGAAGCATTCTTTTAAACGAATCTTTCTTCTATAACTTGTTTTAAGATGTTTTTTCTTTTTCCAAGAATCCTCGCGTCCTTTTCTCAATAATTGCGTTGTTTGATAACGACTGACAAAAATAAGGTTAAAAACAAAAGCCCACAGATTACCAAAATATTGAACAGTACTTGGATTGTAGGGTCACAGAAACTTTAGCCTGATGTTTGCATAATTTGATAGAAAAAGTAAGAGTACTCTGAAAGCGAAGCAAGGTTCCAACAACCTCGCGTCCTTTTCTCAATAACCGCGAGATAGAACACCTGAAGATCAGAGTATCGGGACCCGAATTTTGATTTCTCGTGGTATTCAACAACTAAGTACTTACGTACTTATAGGGTCACAAAAAACCGGTTTCAACAAATCAACTCTTTAAAGGCTGTGACACGAATGAAGCACATGTGAGAAAAAATCCCTTAGTGATCCGATTGATACCAGATGCTCTCCAAAAAGTATTTATGTCGGCGGCATGATCTTCTGGCCGAGGAAGTAGTTAAAACATGCGGGTTGTGGCGCATTTCGTGTCCAACAATATATGGACAATTTCTTCTAAAGAATCGTGTCTATTAAAAATAATGAAGAAGTGTCGTCAATGCAAGTATGATAAAGCTTAACAATTTTTTACAAAAGGTGAAGGAACTTTTAAAGATTGTAAAGTATTCTTGAAAAGAAAAATTAAACGTCAGCCCACTGCGGAGGACATATCTTCATATTAGGACTATTACGTGTCTAAGTATACAAAGTTATTCATCACAGATGATAAGTATCTGAAACTTTTTTGTGATGGTAACTTGAAAGTATGGCACTCAAAACAAATGTCACCACCTCTGGATAAGGATATTCTTAAACTTTTGCAAGATTGTTAAGGGATTGGTAAAATATGTTTTGGTGATAGATGAATATGAGGATGAGAAGTTATCTAAATCTTTTCAACGGGTTTGGATTGTTGATATTGTTATTACTGAGCACTGAATTAAAAATGTAATCTTGATTTCAAGGCAACTCATGAATTTAACCTCGAAAGTCAAGGTTGATTTTAACCTTGATTTCAAAGGGGGGTTCTAGCGCATTTTGAAAACAAACTTGATTCCTAGGCAACTCATGAATTTTTGAACCTCGAAATAAAAGTTGATTTGAACTGCTGCTGAGCTATTTTCGAAAAACTGTTTAACCTTACAAAGAATTTGTGATGGAGAGAAGGAGATTTGAAAAGAACTGTGAAATTTGCTGAAAAAGAAGAAGTTAATGTCATCGAACTTACTTTAAGGTTATCAGTGATATTTGTGAGGAAGAGCTTTCTCTTTCATATTTTTTTTACTTTGTATTAAACACGTAGGTAGTCTGATGTGCAGGTAATTAAATATTTATTTTAAAGAATTTGCATGTCTAGATATAAACAGCGAAAACCCGTTTGATTTTATTCGAAAGTCAAATCTTATTTCGTTATGTTTATGAGTGATCCAATCGCCTTTGAAAACAACCTGCTCGCTGACAGGTGCTTTGCCTCTGCTATTGAAATAATTTTTTTCATATTTTGTAATTTTCTTTTTGAGAGTCTTGCTCCCAACACTAGATGTTGATATAAATCCTTAAAAGCCGGTTAGGCCGGCCATGGCACTCCTGAAATAATCCCAATTCCACTCAGAGAAACCGCTACACGGCTTATTGTCAATACAGCCGCCGTTACTCCTGTCACAGTGTATGTTGTGTGAAAACCGGGTCTAATTCTTTAATTTGCTAAGGACAAGTTTATAATGAGTTAAGTCATTCTCAAGCTCCTCTCCAACCTGAATTTGTCTGGTATTATAATTGGATAAATCGGAGAAGCGCTAGGCCGAAGGCCCAGTCCTTCTGGCTTAGCTGAAGGCTTAGACCGCTTTGCGGTCCCTGGCTAACAGAGCCTCGCAAAATATTTTGATCCGACATTTTCTTACATCTTTAAATAATCTCTAATTCAAACTTCATTGGCATACCATTGAAACGGATAATATTGCTATTCTCATCAGTGACGAAAATTCGTATGGAAGTGTTATCATTCCTTGGTGCTATTTTTCATAACACATGATTCGGTGGAGAATAATTTACCCTTTCAAACTGGTTCTCGGCAATTCATTGTGACTTTAAATCCTTTTTCTTCACTTAATATTTTCCCAAGGGCTTTCGCAAGGCTCTCAAGAGTATATTTGCCTGAAGAAATCATTTTAGCACTTGCATTGTTTTGTCTATCGAAGATAGATACTTTTCCTCTTCTCTTCAAATTATACCATGAATTATAGTGAGAACAAGACATAAATATGAATGAAGCCTTGTCAATTATAGATATTCAGTGTACAGACAATACCTACCCTCTTCAGTTTCAGAGAGAGAATCACAAGAACTATTATTGAAAGAACTTGGTATGTCTGTGTCCCCTCCTTTAAGCTTGATTTACCGAGAAGGTCTTTAAAGCGAACCGTGTGATCATTTGAATCTGCAATAATTGTCGAAACAACCATTTTCATTACAAACACAATAAAAATGTGTGCGTGACTAAGATCAGATGACTTTGAAGCAAATAAAATTGCAGATAAAGCAAAGACCAAAGCCTGGAAAGATCAGATGGAGTTCAGACGATTGTCGTAAGATCAGATAGAAGATATTGGGATGATGACATGAAGAAGGCACTTGGAATTGGAGGTTTTCCCTTGAACTCACTCTAAACCGAATTGGAAAGAAGGAGGTACCGGCAGTTCCATTTAATGAGACTGTTGTCGGCCGCTTAAACGAGGAGATGAAGATCTTTGTTACCCCAAATCAATACTTTAAGGCAAAATTCAGAGGAATATTTACAAGGACGAAAATTCAACACTCTTCCGGTGCAGAATAAAAGCGATGGCTCGCTGGGCCGAACATGAGCTACTGGCCTCAACGGCTCAACTTCGCAATATGGTGCGCAACGACAGGCTGTGGAATAACTCGTGAAGTTCTCGATAAGGTTTCAGAACAGATCAAGTCGTTTCTGATGTTTCATTTCTACTTCACAGTCAGAAGGATTCTTTTTGAGATGGGTGGAATTCAGAGTGAATCAGCTCTTCCAGGTGAACCAGCTTTCAGCCAGGTAAATAATAATTATGACACGCCATTGTTCAAACGAATATGCGCAGAATTTGGAATTTCACCAAGCGCTGACATCCGCTTCAAAAGTGGTGATAATCACGATCTCGGATCTGTTTTCATTTATGTGACGAATGCTGGACCAATGGCCATTTCAATCTCATATCCGGTTAATAACAAGTTCAGCGACGGGTGTGGAAAAGCCATCAAAGGAAATCTTATTTCTTTCATAAGGAGTGATAATGCGAATTGGTTGACAGGCAATTCAACTTCTTCATGGCAGACAAGTCAGAAGGTTTGACGTAAGCTGGGATGGCGAGACTGAATCAGTCGATTAAGGCATTCGTTTACTGCATTCTTGGTTCAAAAAGTCAATGTCAGATCATCAATCTTGGGTCCATCAGGAAGCCCTAAGGAATTCGAAGCCCAGAGTGAGTTCCTGGTATTGGTTGAGAATGCGATCAGAAAGCCAGACATTTCGGAGAGCGATTGATGAGTCAAAAGTCAAGCTTCATCTTGCGGTCTCACCAGACACTTGGCTCATGCCCTCAAATCTTCTTCTTAACACTCAGAGTACGGTTGGGTATAATAACAGCCTGAAGAAAACAAATAAAGACATAGAGCTGGGAGTCAAAAAACCAATGAATTTGGAGATGAAACCAGTCGGAGTAAGGCATACGAATGGAGGCTCATCAAAGATCAAAAGGCCAACCTCTCAGCCTTCGGCCGGGCCGCGTATCCATCACCCTTCAAATAAAATTAACAAGACTGCAACTGAAGTTCAGGCGAAGACACCACCGAGGTTAGATGAAAGGCTAAGCTTGAGCGACAGTGAGACAAATCATGATATTGTAAAGGTCGGATTGATTTCAGCAGGTTTGGTCTCAGCCTTCATGGTTCATCGCTTATTCTTCTGAAAGCGTTCAACCATAAATATGGCGACTTCCATTATCAGAATGATTGCCGGTGGATTGATTCTTAAGTATATAAGGTACCCGGCAATCGCAAGTGCCCCTCTTCTCACTGTCAAAAATGTTGAAGTACCCTTGATCAATGATAAGGAAAAGGACAATACTTGTGAAGAAACTGAATAAGCTCTTATTCAATTACTTGATAAGAATGTGAATGAGAACTTGAGTAAGAACCTAAAATTGCATATCAGTGAATAAAATGGATGATAAAAAACCTGGACAAAAGACTGAAGAAGCACCGGCTAACCTTCGGCCAGGCCTCATGGAGGCTCAACAGGTGACTCCAACTAATAAAATAAGACGAAACCAAATAAAGACCCAGGGCGATACAACAGAAGAGTTAGAGAGGAAAAGAAGAAGAAAGGATATTCAAAGAAATCCAAAGATCCGAAAGATCTGGGCCTTGAAGAGGCAGGCACTATAGGCGTAGGATTACAACCAGAACAAGAAATATATATCACCATCATTCTCACTCATTCAAATTCTTTCGGTAGCAAGTGTTTTTCTATCACTGGCTGGACTGTACGATAAATGAAAAGAGTTTGATGGCGCTCGTTGATAAACCAAAACCAGCGCAGCAAAACACAAAAAGGTGGTGATTGTCAATGGACCCAGGCCCCAGATGGGCAGGCCGTGGAGTGGTAAGCTCTCCGAGTCAGAGGCCGCTATGCGGACCAAGGAATCCTTAACATTTACAAAGACACTGTTTTAGCAGAAGAACAAATAAAGGCACATAACAACTTCTTTGCGAGAAGATACAACATTGATGTTTGAAAATCTTCAAAACACCCCGGTGGCGCGACAAGAGAATTGTTCAAGAGAGTCGTTCAAGAGAATTATATTCACAATCTCTTTAGAACTCACAAGTGAGACATTGTGAACGGGTGAAAAGTGCCATACTTTCAAGTTACCATCACAAACAAGTTTCAGATACTTATCATCTGTGATGAATAACTTTGTATACTTAGACACGTAATAGTCCTAATATGAAGATATGTCCTATGTAGCATGCTTCATGCTTTACGGTCTTCACAAGTTCCTTCACCTTTTGTAAAGAATGGTTAGGCTTTATCTTGCTTGCATTGGCGACATTTCTTCATCATTTTCAATACATGGTTTTTTTAAAAGAAATTATGTCTATACATTGATGGATATGAAATGCGGTAGAACCCGATATTTTTTACCTCTGAGGAAAACAAACAGCGGCCTATTATTATTTTGACAATGTTTACTAAATTTTTCGCACTACCGCATTGAATAAATGAAGGACTTTTTTAAAACATGTTTCGACAGTTCTTCTGACATCTTCAATTCTGAATAATACAAAGTACAAAGGTGAATTTGAAGTGTGTAACATTAATAAGTATTATTTTATATCAGATTTTGTTATCAAGAATGGCACAGGAAGGGACCCCAGATAAAAGTTCCGATGAGTCGGCATCTGAATTTAGCCAGACTATATTTGGTGCAAAAAACTTGGAGTATCAGATCGAACAGTTTGTCAGTTCCGGTGGCCAGACAGTAAATATCCTCCTGAGTGGCAAGACAGGAGTTGGCAAGTCTTATTTGACAAATGCGCTCATTGGAGAAAACCTTGCGGCAGAAGGCTTTGACATCGACCCACAAACTAATGATGTAAGCTACTTTGATATCGACAGTTACATCACCTTTCAAACTATTATGAGGTGCTTTCATCAACAGCTTACTGTGCATTACTTGTAGATGGCAAAAGGAATGTTATTTTGCGTCCCATCTTTGATACTTGAAATCAAGAAAGAATTATCGAATGCTTTTATGGGTATTAGGTAAAAAGTTACTCGAAGGACCAGAAAAAAACCATTTTCCAAGGCCTCTTAGCCAGACAAGGCTTTCCTATGAATAAAACGTTTTCATGCAATTTTCTCGTGGAACTGAGGTAACATACCAAGACATCAAATCACTGCAAGAGTTAAATGGTTTATTAATGTTCTGTTTCATGTCCCTTAGGTAACTGCTTACGAGGTTGTCAAGAACGGCGTGACTATCACAGTATTCGACACTCCAGGACTTGCAGACGCAACTGGCAATGATGAAGAATATCTGCGGAAAATCAAGGAGAAAGTAATCCACTTCGACCTGTTTCTGTTCTGTACTGAGATGACCAGTAAGCGATTCCGCACCGACGACTTGGAAACGATAAAGAAGCTTACAGAAGCCTTGGGGAAGAAACTTTGGGATCACGCTCTGGTGGTTTTAACTTTTGCCAACGAAGTCCCACTATCGTCAACCAAGAAGACGGATGATGTACCAGACACAACCGCTTTCAGTGACCGCTTTTTAGCTTTCAAGAGAAAGATAAAAAAACACTTGGTTGCTATCGGAGTACCTGAGATAACAGCGACTAATCTGCCATTTGCGCCAGCCGGAGAGTTGGATGATCCAAGACTTCCAGATAGAGAAGACTGGTTAACAGCATTTTGGATCGCGGCTTTCAAACGTATCAATAGGAACGCAAAACCTGCTTTCCTAATGGCGAGTATCGATCGTATTTCATTTTCTTCTGATGAGGGAAAAGAAGAAAGCAAAGTAAGGAAAGATGACAAAGTTGTCAATCTTGACCAGTTCAGAAATTTATCCATTGAAGAAAGGAATGCGATTAAAGAAATCAAACGAAAATTGAAAGAGAGGGACTTTGACAAAGAATTGCACCGCTGTTTGGAGAAAAATAAGACTGACACATCACCTGGCCAAGATGCTAAGGTGTCAGGTCCCTCCATCAAGGTGGACGAAACGCACTCTAAAGACCTCGTTAAGGATATGTTTAGCGATGTAACAGGGCAACTCATCTGTGAGCTGACCGGTGCTAAGTTTGGTAGAAAGTACCAAACATTCTTGGGCTGGCTAATGAAGTATTTTAAGAAGTCTTACGCAACTTCTCGACCCACTTTCGCTTTAAAGGCTTGACCAGAAGGCATGAAGAATGATCACATGGAAACCAAAAGAATGAAAAAGAGAGAAACTCTGTGCCATTATAAAATACTACCACTTAGACTATGAACATATAATCTATTAACGAAAATGAACTCTGTATACTTAAAAGGTTCATGTCACTTTTCTGAAATCAAATGTGCTGTAGGAAAAATTTGTCAGATAGATTGCATGTTACATGTAGGCTCGTTAGAGGTCCAAGCGCTCTTTTGTTGAAAGATAGGACGAGTTTCAACCACCTGCATATTACGTTGCTGAGTAATATGTAGATTTAGCCAAGCCTAAAAGCGGAGCTCTTGTTAGTTTATTTTCCAGCTCTTCGTTATACTGAATGAAAACTGTAATAAAAGTCTTCAGCACTGGCTGTAGAAAAGTTTCTTCAATGGATTGAAAGACTAGTTTCGGGGGGTGGGGAGGTGGGGAAGAATTGACGAAGTCCGGACCTGGGGACGATGTTCTCACAACTACACATATGCTAGTCAGCGGTATCTTTAAACAACATAACGACTTTCGTCGTTGTTCTTGATGTTGTGACCACATTTTCGAAGATAGGGAGTGTTTTCTTCTTCAGATGAAGTGCATATTGTCAGCATCAGTTGAAATTATATCCTATTGAGCGTGAATTATAATTTCGGTTTGGGAAAATGAGCCAAAATTGAAAGAAACGATAGTAAACCGCTTTGCGTTAAGACATTACTAGTGGACTGAGGTGTATACGTGCAGTGAGCACGGTAAGTCAGTAAAACTATACGCCAGAATCGTATGGGCTTCTCTTATATCTTCTCTTGAAGTTGCCAGGTATGACTGCTTACCCCACCGTTTTTCCCCAACGTTTCAACCTCCTCTGTTTAGCGTAGAAAATTGAAAAAAAGTAGTTTTCAGCTCATGTTTGAACCTGTGTAATTTTTGAAAACTTTTTCGCTTTTGGCTACTCGTTTCATGTTTCATGTTTCATGATTGTCCTCTGGTTGGAAATAAACGACGTCTTTTTGAGATTTTTTCTGTTATTTCATTCGATAACGTCTGTTGGAACTGCATGTAATGTGGGTGTCTTTTAGAAAACTTGAGATGATACCTGGATTTCATTTTTACATCACAGAAATCAATTCCAAACATCAATCAAGTTTTCTCTTAAGTTTAGAAGTTGAATTGATGTTGTTATTAGCTATATTAAATAGGTTGAAAAGTTTTAGATGGTATTTCCTTGTTTGCAAATAATTGAATTTACTGGGAGGTGGAGTTGTTGCAACATGATAACATGAAACGCAACAATACATTATATTGACATGTAAAAAGTTTTCATCTGACTATCTACTGGCAAGTCTTTGTATTATATTTCAGCCAAAACATTTTCCTCAACATATAAACACTATTACAAAATAATTAGTCAGGGAAATGGAAAACTTGTGGCATATACACCATGTTTGAAATGCCATGTCCATAGTAAGCTAACAGGATTGAGGAGGATATATGTAGGAATAGGCCCTCTTGTCTGTATCAATAATTTGCTAATCACTCCTGTTGGCAATGTTTTGATGAGGTTGGGCTGTCAGGGCAAAGGAACTGAGGATTTTAGTGGGCAGTGACTTTTTTCCAAACCTGGAAACTATCCGATCCTGAAAGCCATACTTGTGCCCAGTAACTCATTCTTATTCTGATAAACTAGTTTTAAGAAGGATACAATATTTTATAACAAAAACGTGATGCATAGGTTGTGCAAAAAAACTTTACTTTGACTGTACTTTTTTAACCAATACCAGTCCCTTCACACGGTAAAATGTTAGGAGGATCAGAGAAAAAATAAAGTGCCATACATCTACAAGATTTGATGTAATTGTTTTAATTACAAGAACATTAAATGATACTAGGAGATCTAAAACTATTAAAAAAAAAATTTAAATTTGGTTGAAAAATTAGAATTCAGCACAGGCTGGATAAATAGAATTCTTAGAAAAAGAAATGTGTACTAATGAAAAAGCTTAGCAAACTTTTTTTACAACACCTGCCTGTACCAATACGGCATGTAGTAAAGTCTTTTGAAGTAGTCATAATCCCAGTTTCATGTATTGAAAACACATGCAGATTTCCTGTAAACCTATAGTTTAAGCCTGTGATGACTTTGGAATTTTGATGCCCCTCTCAAAAGGAGAACAAATAAATTTCATGTTTCTATATATTCAGTTTAGGTGGGTGAGGTAAAATTGAGTCAAACATTCAAGACGTAAAACGAAGGTTAGCCTACCTGGAACAATCACCTTCATGTAAAAATTAGACCACGTTTGTACTGATGATGCCCAACAGAACTATCCGTGATAAGAGGACTGGCTTTCCTTTCTTCATTTAAAGAAATAATGATGTTATCATCTTTCCGCAAGCTCAGTGGAAAGTGAGAGTGAATGAGACTGATAGTGATTATGTTATTTGAATAAATATCCAGAGCCAGGATAAAAAGTCAGACATGGTCGGCAAAACTCTCTTATTTTAATTTTTAACCTATTAGGCTAAAGCTTTACATTCTTGCTTTGTGATTATGTGGATGCCAATTATTGGTAATTTAACTTTCATGCATCAAAATACCAAAAAATGTTCTCTTCATCTGTGTCCTAAACATTGCAGGGGAGGAGGCAGGTCAAATTGAAAATACGAATTAAAATAAGAGGGCCCCCATTAATTTCAGTCCTGATTAAAGGAGGATCCTTTTTTTTCCAGAATCCCACCCTCTTAAACTCACATATCTTATGACCAATTCCTTATTTTGATGTTCAGTTTAGGTATGACTATTGATAAGAAACACCATGCATTAATGAAAGCTTGAGCTAGTGTATTTAATGCAATCTAAATAATAATATTACATGTTACAATATGGTAATTTACACAGCAAAATTATATAATCACATAATTTCAAACAAAGGAAGTCAGGTTATTGACTTGCCTGCTTCAACTTTTGAGGGCTTAAGGTACAGAGAATAGATATGGTAAACAGCTACAATAAATACAAAGTTGAAAGTTTGAAAACTAAAAGATACACATTACAATCATCAGACCCTATGCATCCTACCAAAAGAAGGGTTATTTCCCACCATAACTTCCCCCAAATGTTCATGCTTACAGAAAATCATTTATTTTTGTCTCTAGCCGGTACTGTATTTACAATGTACAGGTCAAGTGGAAGGTTCCTGAATGGGGACTAACATTTCAACTACCTCAGCAAACTGTAATCATCAGAATTGCAAGCCAAGGTGTATTTATCAAGTGCTCAAGTTTCCAAATTAGTCACATAATTCTTACAGTGGAGTTCAATCCTTTTTAAGGCTATCATCAGCTTGATCATCCTGTTACATGTGAAAACATCAAATGTTACTCACATATTCAAATAATTTCCTGAATTAAAAATAATAATTTTTTTTAATAACCTGCTACCTTTAATTGTGCTCCAGGAATAGTAAATGGTATTGAAGAGAAAGGAAGAGAGTTCTTGAAACATTACATGTTAAATCAAACTTTGTTATGAATGTTAATTGTGATTGCAACAAAACATCTGTGAAGCTATAATAACAAATAGCTTTCCAGGTAAACAAACCATAATGAAGCATGATATGTATAAATTTAATCTCACCCAGTTTGAATGTAGAATCCAAAATATGATTAACTTACTGGTGAATGGGAAAAAGCTCAATGTGTTTTTCCTGCTTCTGTCATTCTAAATATCACAAATCAATCATGCCACTACCTCAGTGTGATTTTTTTAATGATGTGTACTTTTTCTTATGGACAGCTATTTTAAGTAGTAAGTTTTACCAGCTGACATCTGAGGAGAATAAAGTCCACACTGACAATTTGACACATTGTAGGCAAATCTTACAACTGATTAACCCTTTAACTCCCATGAGTGACCAAGGCAGAATTTCTCCTAACAATATCTATACAACATCAATCAGATAAGTGATGAGAATTAAGAAAATTATAAATTTGGGGATAATTAGTCGATCCAATACTAAATTCTTAGAATGAACATTATAAGAATTGTATAGTTGACAGTAAGGAGAATTACAAATTTGAACTGGGAGTTAAAGGGATAAATTTTATTTAGTCAAAAACATTAACAGCAATGGAGGAAATTAGCTAGCACAATTCAAGTTTCCCCTCTTTAAGTATTCTGTGATGTTTTTTCTATCACATGGTAAAGTTTACAGTTTTCCTCATTTCACTGTCTTCTGTTCACTTGTTTGTTTGCTTTCCTAACAATCTTAGCTATTGTTGCCAACAAATGCGAGAAGCATATACATACAAAATGTGTACAGTTAATAACACTTTAATCCCTGAGAGAGGTTAGCATTTAATTTCTCCTTTTAATGTCATCCCTGAGTTACACATTAAGGTCATGAGAATAAAGGAAATGATCATCAACTGAAGAACCTCTTGATTGTCGAACAAATTCCCCTTGCCAGCACATTTGGAAATATAAAAGAACAGTATGGAGAATATGCATTCTGATATTGGGGTGTTAAAGACATCATGTAATTAGGTAAAGTACTGCTTGAATAAATGATTGCAGTGAGTACAAATGCCAAGTAAACATCATTCTATGCTCTTTTACTCTTCCACCCTTGAGGTTGCCTTGTGTAAAAAAAAAAAAAACCTTTTTAAAGACACCTCTACAATAGTAGGTACACACAACTAACATGTATGAGTGAAGCATGTCAAGTATTAAGGTATGATTGTCAATTAGCCTTTTATTATTTGCAAACAGCTTATTTCTATCAGTTTTAAAAACTCCTGTATCCCCACTTTCAAAGAGAAGCATTTCCCACGAAAATTTAAGCATGAAAGACACCTGTAAGCTACCAGCAACAGGTTTTTCCATTGCAAGTGTTTCATAGGATCAGACTCTCATCACATTTTTTTGTTACATTTGAAAGCATAAGAATATTTTAATCAATATCTGAAATCCCCCATTTTAACCCTTAAACTCCCATGAGTGACCAAGATAGCTTTTCTCCTTACAATATCAAAACAATATCAAGCAGACAAGTTATGAGAATGAAGAAAAATATCAGTTGGGGAATTATAAGATGATCCAATACTAAATCCTCCAAACTTACATCACAAGAACTGTATGGGAGGTAGTAAGGAGAATTACTAGTGAGATCTTGGGAGTTAAAGGGTTTAGTCCCATTGGTGACCAAGACAGAATTTCTCCTTACATTATTAGTATGATATAAAGCAGACATGTAACGAGAATTAAGAAAAATTTCAATAAGGGGATTATTTGTTGATCCAATTTCAAATTCTCCAAACTAACATTACATAAATTGTATGGCAGACAGTAAGGAGGATTACTCATAAAATTTTGAGAGTTAAAGGGTTAAGACACATATGGTAATCATGTGTACCAGAAAGACAGCAAATAGATATAACACTATACTCCAGTAAAGTGTTCTTAAGTAGAATGAAGTTTCAAACTCATTGAAATTAAGTTGACTTCATAATTCATATTTTAGATAAAGAAATGTGTAATATCTCTTTACAAGGATGAAAAGGGAATGCCATTTATGCCAAAGACATAGAGATAGAATTTAAAAAACTACTAAAATATGGCATAACTATAGCTCGGACGCTTCTTGCAAAATGTGATGACTAACAATTTTAGAGATTAATTCTTCAGTTTCCAGGATAAGGAAAAGAATACCGTATCGCAAGCATGTTCATCATAACGCCTCGAGATGTTGAGCGAAGAGAAAGTGGCTCCATGTTTTGTGAGACAAACCATTTCCTAACTAGGTTCGAACGAATCGAGTAGAAAGCATGAAAACATAGCGCTCAAAAGTACGACAGCCAAACAATTAAATTCACTCATCCCACTGTAGAACTAACTCCATTTAACCCGTCAGTTTGGTTTGCACCATACAAGTGCGGTCCGCAATTTGATTCTCAGATGTTCGACGGGTTCTCACATGACAATATTGTCAAAATCAAATTACCGCGTCAGACTTAACGTGAACATGGACATCGCTGACTCAATCTCAATCTATTTCAATTTTGGGAGAGACCATTACTTCGTTCCTAAGGTAAAACAACACATCTTCAGCAAAGCACGAATTTTTCAAATGAATAGAATAAATTCTGCGATAATTAACTGAAGAGAAAAAAAGTAAAAACTTGTGCTCGCCGTTCGCCTTCATTTGAAAACTTTCTAGGCAAAACGAAAGTCGTGAGATAACTTCTTTTCCCATAACACCACG
Source organism: Pocillopora damicornis (assembly GCF_964200805.1). Lineage (NCBI taxonomy): Eukaryota > Metazoa > Cnidaria > Anthozoa > Scleractinia > Pocilloporidae > Pocillopora > Pocillopora damicornis. Next base: position 5,732,500 of record NC_142678.1, read on the forward strand.
ACTGTATTAAACTTTTAAACGAAAGGACAAGAAATAACTTGAAGAATACGAACACTATGAAATATTATTCGAGCGATGAACCGGCGTGAGGGTTTTTAGGCGATGAATGCTAGAGTCAAGTTTAACCGAAACGTGATCAGTTGAATTACAAACTGAAGCTAGTATCAAACGACGATTGGTAAAAAAAAAAGTTTGAATTTGTTCTGGGTCTTAGCGTCAGAGAAAACCCAGATAAGACACGACTTACCTCCTCTTCTTTCGCGGATCCTTTGTAGTTCGCTTCTCTTTGTTGATGACCTCTTTTCAGTCTGTTTTCAGAAGCGTCTTTGTATTTCCTTCTCGCGTTGCTCTTCGCTAGATACTCGCCTTTTTACTTATGCCCTTTATTGTTCTCTTTCGCGTTCCTTTCGCCGTATTCTGCCTATTTTGGCGTCCTTTCTAACTTTCTTGCGCGATTTTCTGGACTCGCTTCAATCGCGTCATTACCTTCTCCCTCGCCCTTCCATTACGTAATGGCCAAGATGGTGCCCGTGGTACAGTTGGCCGCGCATGCTTAAAGTAGCACCTTGTACGGTCGTATGGTCGTACAACCAAATTTTTTCGGCTTGATGGGTTACTACTATTTCGTATTATTTTTTATAATTATGGGGCTACGTTATGTTCCCCTAAAATTTTCCCATTTCCCGCCCCCTCCCCCCCTCTTATTCCAAATAGAGTTAAAGTGCACCTTTCATAGTCTTTACAATTACTAAAACCAAGCAAATAAGCAAACAAACAGACAATAAATACAGCATGAGATAACAGAGACATGTATTAAAGTTCGTTGTACTCTGGCAGCCCTAACAGTTCTTAACATGATTTTTGACCACAAGAATTTCCTACCTTTGGTTTGGGATGACCTTAAACTAAAACTCAGCGTATGAAGTTTTTAGGTCTCCCGGCTGATTTTAATATATCATGATTTACACTCATGGCACATGTGAGACATTGAATGCGTATAACGTGATATAATCAAGACATAAGAACAAGAGCGTGACTGCAAGTAGCGCTCATGAGAGCGTCTTCATTTTTCATTTTCTCTCAGCCCTTTTCCGGAATGTTTACTGTTATTCTTTGCCCTACGACAACTCATATAAAAACTGTGGCCGATACGAAAAAACAAAAATCATTAACTGTTCCCATGTAGTAAAATTGTTGAGGTAAGATGGAATGGAAAATTACTTTTCCTTACAGACTTTGATGATAAAATCGTCTTTTTGTATCCATCCCCACAATGACCATAGTGCTATTAACTTTCTCCAAAACTTGTTAGAAAACTGTTTATTGAGTCACAAAATACCAAATCACAAAAAGAAACAAAATAGAAGATTGCAATGTAATTATCGTGTAAGCGTCAAATGCAATTACAACAGTTACGCTCCTCAGACATCTTCCCCGTTCGTGCCTTCGAAGTGTTTTGTCAACTGCTGACCGCGTTAACTGCGGAGCCTATGCACCAGTTTCTCGTGTTACGCGCTATGATACGGTTTGGTTGTCAGACATCTTCACGACAGACTTTGAGACTGAAACCCGCAAATACAAGAATAAACGAGAATTTGCATTATCTTTCAAGGTAAGTTTGTTGAATAAATTTATTTGAGCAACTGATTTGCCGATGAACATCTAACATTACATCACAGGCAAAGAAATTCTGTACAGATATGCTATGCAACGCGTCACGAGAGTCTCACAAGCATATGCCGCCTGTCATGTATTCTTTAGTATCTTTCGATACGTCGAAAAAATCTGGTTTACATTTGTTCAGGTCTTCACTAGTTGTCGCCGTTACGAATTAAACAACACCGGTTAAAATAGCAGCTATATTATAGTTCGATACGCGATCCGCGTTTCGAGAAGTTTGAGCAGATTTTGCAGGTGAAAATAGTCCGGAGTAATATATTATTATCGATATCGATAGAAAGATCTATTTTCGCTCGTCATCAAGAAGAAATACTTTTAACGGAGTGTGGACAGTTTTAGGCTCTTTCCGAAACAATTTTGTCAGCGAATCTTGATTCGATAATTTGTCGTAAGATGTTTGTTCTTTCTAAAAGAATTCTCGCGTCCTGCTTTTTCCAAGAATCCTCGCGTCCCATTGTCCATACCAGCTTTGTTTGATTAAAGACTGACAGATAAGTTTTCCAACAAAAGGCTGCAGATGACTAAAATATTGATCAAAACTAAGCTGTTATGGTCACAAAAACAGCCTGTTTGCATAATTTAGAAGAAAAAATAAGAGTACTTTGAAAGCGAAGTAAGATTCCAAGAACCTCGCGTCCTTTTCTCGATAACCGCGTTGATAACGACTGACAAAAAATAAGGTTAATGACAAAAGCCGGCGGATCACCAAAATATTGAATAGTACTTAGCTGATAGGGTCACAAAAATTTAAGCTTGTTTTTTATAATTTGATAGAACATCTAAGAGCACTCTTAAAGCGAGCTGATGTTCCAAGAATCCTCGCGTCCCAGCTTTTCTGGAGATTCCACTGACAGATAAAAGTTACCAAGCCTACAGATTACCAAAATATTGACAATGAACATCTTAGGGTCACAAAAATAACCTGCTTGAATAATTTGAAAGTAAAACTAAGCCCAACTTTAAAGTCAACTATTTAAAGATCAAAACACAGAGTACTCTGAGTTTTGACGACCGAATTGATTAAAATCAAATACGAGATTTTAAGGCAAGTTTGCGCGACTTTTTCGATAGAGACATTTCTAGAAGAACAACAGAAAGCTATAGATATGTTTTTGAAGGTTACGACGTCTCCTTTTCGTTACCAACTGGCTATGGCGATATATTAAGCCGCGCCAGGGATCGATCGCCTCTCTTTTCTAGAAGAAACTGCTCACTATGTTTATTGTGCCACCTGTTAAAGCTCTCATGGAAGATCAGGTGCGGCATGAATGGTCTTGGGCCAAGAGGATCGTCCGCCTTCAACTTTCGGTCTCTTTAAGAACGGTGCTGCGAAGCTAATGAATTAAAGCTAGTCATGTTTCCTGCAGCGATCCTTTCGACTAAGAAATATGTTTGCGCGTTTGAGAAATATAGGCTCGTCATAGCTTAAAGCATCTGCAGAAAAAGATGCTGAGTACAATGAAGCTATTTGATACAGAGGACTGATTCATTAAACTTTGTAATGAGACGGACCATTGTTTATCGCCAGGGGGGATGGCGGGACGGGAGAATTTTGATTGTGTCATAATAAAGTTTACCCCTCCCGAAAGGCTCTGTAAGGTTTTAATGAACCCCCCTCATTGACAGGCAATTATCAATAGTCCCCTCTTAATAGTTTCCAAGGAAAGACTGATACCCCTTCGTTCCGTCTGAAAACTTTGTGTTTCCCATAAAATTCTCTCACTCCCCCCTCCCCTTTTATTCAAACTAGAGTCAAACTGCACCTTTAATGGTCTTATACCACCTGACCTTTAAAAGCGATCGACACAAACCCTCTGTATATCCACAATCTTGAAGGATGTCTCGTCTTTCATATCGGTGTATATCCACAGTCGTGTAGGACTTCTTGTCTTTCATATCGGTGTATAATCACAATCGTGTAGGATTTCTTGTCTTTCATATCGCTGCATGTCCACAATCGTGGAAGATTTCTTGTATTTTATATCTTTTCCTTCATGTATGGTTTTCGCTGCCTATTAACCTGAAGGCGGGGTAATACAATGAAGGGCGGGAGTCGGGGGACAGAGGAACACAAAAGAATGGAAGGCGGAAGAACGCGGTACAAGAAGTGGGAGGCTGTGACCAACTCCCGGTCTCTTCCTCCCCTTCTCCCCGGTCTCTTCCCCCCCTTCTCCCTCCCCCCCCCTCCCCCGCTAGACACTAATTCTAAGCTGTATCGAATTCAACCATGCATGCAATCAAGGCGTTAACGCATTTGTTGAACTGAAAGCTTCAATCACTTCGTGTTGGACACAGCATTTTCAAAACGGTAAGTGATCGAATAACGTGATCATATTCGTCCGATCAGCGTTAAATAAGCGTAGAATCAGTAGTCTTTTCGTATATCATTTGAAAATCAGATAACAAAGCCCAAACTCCTACTGGCATGACAAAACTTTCCGAGTATCACCCACTTTAACGGCAACCAGCCAACAACGTGTTTCCTTTTTAAAAGAAAGAGCTGAAGACTAGTTTTGTAATACTTAAAGTACTACACACTGCAACTAGCTGGATGTTTACCTTTACTCTTTTATATTCCGCGATTACGGACGACGCTGAAGACTTATATTCGAATAAGAGTGGTTGAAATCACGGTATAAATGAAATATTAGCCAAATTACGTGCGAAAAGCGAACACAATCGGCGGAGGCTCCCAGTACGATTGGCAAGAGAAAACAGCTTATGGAAGATTTAGTAGCAGACAACTGAGCAACTGTGTAATTTACCCTCCAGGGTAAACCACATCGTTGATGCCTAGCCGACGCACATAATATACACAAAGTATGCCTACTAAGGTGCAAACCACATACAATTCGAGTATTTGATTGCATTCTTTTCTTAAATGTAGTGAACACGCTCGACGGAAATGTTTAATAGAATATATATGACTCTCCTTTGAAGTGCCATGCTTGGTACGATTTCCGAGAATAAGTGATGCATGTTGATCTTTTGTTGAATAATTCTTTCGTTTCCACTGGTTTTGATTCTGCAATGGTTTTGGAATAAAGTTACGTCGTAAAGCTACGGAAAACTCTCTTTGACAAAAGGGGGCCTTTTTATCAAAGTGGGTTAAGTGAACGAAAATGTTTCAGCGCTTGCTCAAAGTTATGAACTGTTACTATGATATTCGAAGCAGAAAGTACATGAATATTTGATCAGTACTCACGCACCGTAAAATATATTCTATTTGCTCTAGATCCTTGATAATATTCGTAGTCGAACTGAAGGGTAGAAGCTTTAAGTGAAGTGAATTGCTCAATCTTTTTATACGACGAATTATATGGATCGGGTCTCATGTTGTCACTTTTCGAATTTAAGATTTTGTAGACAACCATATGATTCAATATGGCGAAAATATTCCCTTTCAAACACAAGGTCAAGCTAGCTTGAAGCCATGAATATATCACATAAACAAATCGCAAAGCGAAAAAAATATTTACAGGTGTCCTCTGGTAACTGATGTATACACTTTTTGCCGAGGAAACTGAAACAGCGTATTATTATTTTGACAATGCTTACTAAATTATTTTAACTACTCTTCTATCTATCATGGTTTGTTCAATTTACACTTGCTTTGTTATCTTCCTCTTTTTACTAATAAATATTATCTTATTTCAGACTTTGTTATCAAGAATGGCACAGGAAGGGATCCCAGAGAAAAGGTCCGATTCCTCGGCAAGTGAAGTTAGTCAGATTATATTTGGTGAAAAACACTTGGAGTATCAGTTGAACCAGTTTGTCAGTTCCGGTGGCCAGACAGTTAATATCCTCCTGAGTGGAAAGACAGGAGTTGGCAAGTCTTATTTGACAAATGCGCTCCTTGGAGAAAGCCTTGCAGTAGAAGGATATGACATCGACCCACAAACTGATAACGTAAGCTCCTTTGATATTGACAGTTACTCAACCTTTTAAACTATTATGAGGTGATTTCATTAACGGGTTACTGTGTATTACTTGAAGATAGCAAAAGCAATAATGTGTCGCGTCCTTCTCAGCAGCAGCATGTCTAAACTCCCGTTTTTTTATTTTCTTCCGAAGAGTCCCATCTTTGATACTCGAGATCAAGAACAAATTATTGAATGCATTTATGGGTATTAGGTAGAAAGTTATCCAAAGAATACGAAAAAACCAGTTTCCAGTCTCTCTTGGTACAGACGGGGCTTTCCTTTGAATAAAACTTTTTCATGCATTTTTCTCCTGCAACTGAGGTAACATACCAAGACATATCATAATGAAATCATTGTTAGAATTGATTTTTGTATTAATCATCTGTTTCATGTCCCTCAGGTAACTGCTTTCGAGGTTGTCAAAAACGGTGTAAGTATCACAGTTTTCGACACTCCAGGACTTGCAGACGCAACCGGCAATGATGAAGAATACTTGCGGAAAATCAATGAGAAAGTAACCCACTTCGACCTGTTTCTGTTTTGCACTGAGATGACCAGTCGAAGATTCCGCACCGACGACTTGGAAACAATAAAGAAGCTTACAGAAACCTTGGGGGAGAAACTTTGGGAACATGCTCTGGTGGTTTTAACCTTTGCCAACGAAGTCTCACTATTGCCAGCCAAAAAGAAAGATAACGTATCTGAAGTAACCTTTTTCAATAACCGCTTTTTAGCTTTCAAGAAAGCGATAAAGAAACATTTGGTTGCTATCGGAGTACCTGAGATAACAGTGACTAATGTGCCATTTACGCCAGCCGGGGAGTTGGATGATCCAAGACTTCCAGATAGAGAAGACTGGTTAACAGCATTTTGGATCGCAGCTTTCAAACGTATCAACAGGAACGCAAAAGCTGCTTTCCTAATGGCAAATGTCGACCGTATTTCACTTTCTTCCACCTTTGGTGAGGGAAACGAAGAAAGCAGAGTAAGGAAAGATGGCAATGTTGTCAATCTTGGCCAGTCCAGTAACGTATCCATGGAAGAAAGTAATGCAATGAAAGAATTCAGAGCAAAATTGAAAAAGAGCGACTTTGACAAAAGATTGAGCGGCTATTTGGAGAAAACTGAGACATTTGATGAACCTGAAGAGGAGTGCCTTACATCAACTGGCCAAGATGCAAAGGTGTCAGGTCCCTCCATCAATGTGGATGAAACGTACTCTGAAGAACTCATTAAGGAGATGTTGGGCGATGTACCAGGGCAATTCGTCGATGAGCTGGCCGGTGATAAGTTTGATAGAAAGTACCAAACATTCTTCGGCCGACTAACAAAGTACTTTAAGAAGTCTTACCCAACTTCCTGACCCATTTTAGCTTCAAAGGTGTGACCAGAAGGCGTGTAGAAATGATTAGATGGTGACCTAAAGGGTGAAAAAGAAAAACTGTGTGCCATTAAAAATATCAGCCAGTTAGACTATGAACGTATAATCTATTAACAAGAATGAACTCTGTATCCTTAAAAGGTTCATGCTACGATTCGGAAATCAAACGTGCTGTAGAATAAAGGTTCAGATAGATTGCATGTTATATGTAGGCTCGCTAGAGATCCAAGCGATTTTTTGCTACAAGATAAGACGAGTTTCAAGCATCTGCATATAAAGTTGTTGAGTACAATGAAGCGATTTGATTCAGAGGACCGATGAATTAAACTTTGAAAAATGTCATTTGTGATTTGTCTTTAATTGGTGTTCTTAGTAACACCATCAAAAGGAAAGGATTAGAGTTTTTATTTCCGTGCCTGAATTTTACGAGAAGAGACGGACAAAAGTATTTACCAGGCGTGTGTGAACTTTGAAAGGAGAAAGCCTGGTCCGAATCCTTCTTTGTTTAATGTCCTCATTATACAGTTCTGAAGAGCAGACAAGGCCAGCTTGAATCTGTTTATTCTCTGTCCCTACTTGCGCGTGTTTACTATCAAGCTTCTAATCTCTATGAGACCGACCATTATTTATCGCCTGGGGCGGAATAGCGAAATGGGAGGATTTTGGTTGTGTCATAAGAGAGTTCTCCCCCTCCCCCGAAAGGCTCTGCAGAGTACTAATACTTTACTATCGCTGTATATCCACAATCGTATAGGATTTCTTGTATTTTATATCGTTTCGTTGATGTATGGTTTTAGCTGCCTATTCACCTGAAGGCGGGGGTAATAAAATAAAGGGCGGGATTCGGGAGGCAGAGCAACACAAAAGTACGGGAGGCGGGAGGCAGAGCAACACAAAAGTACGGGAGGCTTTGCCCAACCCTCAGTCTCTTTCCCCCCCTTCCCCTTCCCTCCTCCCCCCCCCCCCCCCGCTAGACACTAATTCTTAGCTGCAACGAATTCAACCGTGCATGCAATCAAGGCGTTAACGCATCTGTCGAACTGAAAGCTTCAATCACTTCGCAGTTTCAAAACGGTAAGTGACCGAGTAACATGATCATTTTCATCCAATCGGCGTTAAATCAGCGTAAAATCAGTAGTATTTTCGCATACCATTTGAAAATCAGATAATAAAGCCCGAACTCCGACTAGCATGGGAAACCTTTCGAGTATAACCAATTAAACGGCAGCCAGTCATCAACTTGTTTCCTAAAAGAAAGAGCAGAAGACTAGTTTTACAATACTGAAAGTGCCACACACTGCAACTAGCAGGATGTTTACCTTCACTCTTTTACATTCCGCAATTTCGGACGACGCTGAAGACTTGTACTGGAATAACAGTGGTTGAAATCACGGCACATATAAAATCTTAGCTTAGTTACACATCCTTAGCAGTATAATCATGTACGAAAAGCGAATACAATCAGTGGAGGGTTCCAGTACGATTGACAAGATAAAACAGCCCATGGAAGATTTAGTAAAGGAAAGCTCTGCAAATATGCAATTTACCCTCCGGGGTAAAACACACAGTTGATCTTTAACCGAATCACTTATAATATACACAAATCATGCCTGCTTAGCCGCAAACCACACACAGTTCGAGTATTTGATTGCATTCTTCTCTTAAATGTATTAAACACGCTCAACGGAAATGTTTAGTAGTAGATACGAATCTCCTTCGAAGTGCCATACTTGGTGCGATTTCCGGGGGTAAGTGATGCACGTTGATCTTTAGTTGAATACTTCTTTTGTTTCCACTGGTTTTGATTCTGCAATGGCTTTGGAATAAAGTTTCGTCGTAAAGCTACGGAAAACCCTTTTTGATAAAAGTGGGCCTTATTATCAAAGTGGGTTAAGTGAACGTAAATGTTTCAGTGCTTGCTCAAAGTTATAAACTGCTATTATGATAGTCGAAGCAGAAAGTACATGAAAATTCCATCAGTACTCACGCACCGTGAAATACATTCAATTTGCTATGTGATAATATTCATAGTCGAACTGAAGGGTAGAAGGTTTGAGTGATGTGAATCGTTCAATATTTATGTACGACGAATTATATGGATCAGGTCTCATATTTTCACTTTTCGAGCTTCAGATTTTGCAGACAACCAAATCATTCCATATGGCGAAATCATTCTCTTTGAAACACAAGGTCAAGCGAGCTTGAAGCCATGAATATATCACATAAACAAATCGCAAAGCGAAAATAATATTTAAAGGTGTCCTCTGGTAACCGATGTAATGCTTACTAAATTTTTCTTACTACTTCTCAATCTATCATGGATTGGTCCATTTATACATGATTTGTTTTCTTCCTCTTTACAAAAATAAATATTATTTTATTTCAGACTTTGTTATCAAGAATGGCACAGGAAGGGACCCCCGAAGTTTGTCAGATTATATTTGGTGCAAAAAACTTGGAGTATCAGATCGAACAGTTTGTCAGTTCCGGTGGCCAGACAGCCAATATCCTTCTGAGTGGCAAGACAGGAGTTGGAAAGTCTTATTTGACAAATGCACTCATTGGAGAAAGCCTTGCGGTAGAAGGATTTGACATCAACCCAGAAACTAACGACGTAAGCCACTTTAATATTGACATTTAGTTTACCTTTTAAACTAATATATAGATTAAGCCAAGCCTAAAAGTGGAGTTACTGTTAGTTTATTTTCCAGCCCTTCACTATAATTAAAACTGTAACAAAACTCTTCAGCACTGGCTGTGGAAGAGTTTCCTCAAGGGGATTTAGGGACCAGTCCGGGAGGTGGAGAGGGAAGAGTTGACGAGGTCTGGAAACTGGGGACGACATTCTCACAAATTGCAAAGCGATCAACACGCATAGCATGTTAGTGAGCGGTGCCTTCAAGCAACTGAGAACCTTTGTTGTTGCTTCTGATTTTTTGATAAAATTTTCGAAGATAGGGAATGTTTTCGTCTTCAGGTAAAGTCTATGATGTCAGCGTCAGTTGAAATTATATTCTATTGAACGTGACTTATAATTTCGGTGCGGGAAAATGAGTCGAAATTGAAAGAAATTAACGACAGTAAACTACTTCGCGTTAATTAAGACATTACTAGTCGACTGAAGAGTATACACTTGAGAACACTGCGAGTCAGTAAAACAGTGCGCCAGAATCGTATGGGCTTCTCTTAAATCTTCTCTTGAAGTTGCCAGGTATGACTGCTTGCCCCAACGTTTTTCCCTAACGTTTCAACCTCCTCTGTTTAGCGTAGAAAATTAAAAAGAAAAGTAATTTCCAACTCGTGTGTGAACCTTTATTTTTCTAAACCTTTTCTCTTTTGGCTATTCTTGTTCAATGACTGTCCTCTGGCTGGATATACACGGCGTTGAGAAGTTTTAAATGGTATTTTCTCATGTTTGCAAATAATTGAATTTACTGGAAGGCGGAGTTTTGCAACATGTTAACATGAAACGCAACTATAAACTTTATTGATATGTAAAAGGTTTTCATTTGACTATCTACTGGTAGGTCTTTGTATTACATTTCAACCCAACCATATTCCACAACTTTTAAACACTATTTCAAAATAATTAGTTATAAATTAAATGGAAAATGTGTGGCATATACACCATGTTTGAAATGACATGTCCATAATACGCTAACAGGATTGAGGAGGGTGTATGTGGGAATAGGCTCTCTTGTCTGTATCATTTATTTGCTAATCACTCCTGTTGGCAATGTTTTGATGAGGTTGGGCTGTCAGGGCAAAGGAACTGAGGATTTTAGTAGGCAGTGCCTTTTTTCAAACCTAGAAACTATAATTGTGAAAGCCATACTTGTGCTTGGTAACTCATTCTTATTCCAATAAACTGGTTTTAAGAAGGATACAATATTTTATTACATAAATTTAATGTATAGACTGTGCACAAAACTTTTATTTGACTATACTTTTATAACCAATACCAATCCCTACACACAATAAAATGTTAGGAGGATCAGAGAAAAAAATAATGTGCCATACTTTTGCAAGATTTCATGAAATTGTTTAAATTACATGAATATTTACTGATATGAGGGGATCTGAGAATATTCAAAAGAAAATAAAATTTGGTTGAAGAATTAGAATTCAGTATGGGCCAGATAAACACGATTCTTAGAAAAAGGAATATTTACTAATGAAAAAGCTAAGCAAACTTTTTTACAACACCTGCCTGTACCTGCACAGCACATAGTAAAGTCATTTGAAGTAGGCATAATCCTGGTTTTATTTGTTCAAAACACACACAAATGCAGATTTCTTATAAACCTTTATTTCGAGCCTACAATGTCTTCGAAATTTTTATGCACACCTCAAAAAGAGAACAAACAAATTTCAAGTTTCTATTTACTCAGTCTAGTTTAGTGAGGTAAAATTGAGTCAAACATTAACATGACGACAGGTTCAAGAAATTTTCACAACTAATTTATGAGGTTAGCCTATCTGGAACAATCACCTTCATGTACAAATTAGATTAGGTTTGTACTGATAATGCACAAAAGAACTATCTTTGGTAAAAGGGCAGGCTTTCCTTTTTTCATTTAAAGATATACTCCTGCTATCATCTTCCACAAGCTTGGGGGAAAGTGACAGAATGAGACTGATAGTGACTATGTTATTTGAATAGATATCCAGAGGAGGATAAAAAGTAAGATGTGGTCTGCATAACTCTCTTAGTGTAAGTTTTTAACTTATAAGTTAAGGCATTTATATCCTTGCTTTTTGCATCATGTTGATGCCAATTAACTAACTTTCATGCATCAAAATACAAAAAATGTTCTCTTCATTTATGTGCCCTAAAACATTACAGGGGAGGAGGCAGGTCATAGCAAAAACATGAATTAATAAAGGATCCCCTATTAATTTCAGTCCTTATTAAAGGAGGATCCTCGCTTTTCCAGATCCCCACCCTTTAGAACTCACATATCTTGTGACCAATTCTTTATATCAATGTCGAGTTTGGGTATGAACATTGGTAAGAAACACATACATTAATGAAAGCTTGAGCAAGAGTATTTAATGCAATCTAAATAATAATATTGCATGTTACAATGTGGTAACTTACACAGCAAAATTATATAATCACACAATTCCAAACAAAGGAAGTCAGGTTATTGACTCACCTGCTTCAACTTTTGAGGGCTTAAGGTACAAGGAAATAGATATGGTAAACGGTAACAATTCTTACTAGGTTTAATTGTAACAGTGGAGTTCACTACTTTTTGAGGCTATCTTCAGCTTGGTCATCCTGTTACATATGAAAACATTTGCATATTCAAATAATTACCTGAATCAAAAGTTATAATTTATTTAATAACCAGCTACCTTTAATTGTGCTCCAGAAATGGTAAATGGTATTGAAAAGAAAGGAAGATTAAGTTCTTGAAACATTCTATGTTAAATGAAACTTTGTTATGAATGTTAATTGTGACAGCAACAAAAACATCTGTGAAGCTACAATAACAATAAGCTTTCTGGGTAAACAAACCATAATGAAGCATGATATGAATAAATTTAATCTCACCCAGTTTGAATGTAGAATCCAAAATCTAATTAACTTACTGGTGAATAGGAAAAAGCTCAATGTGTTTTTCCTTCTTCTGTCATTCTAAATATCACAAATCGATCATGCCACCACTTCAGTGTGATATTTTATAATGTGTACTTTTTCTTATGGTCATCTATTTTAGTATCTATCTTTTACCAGCTGACATCTGAGAAGAATCAAGTCCACACTGGTAATTTGACACATTACAGACAAACTCTACAACTTATTAACTTTTATTTGATTTAAAACATGGGCATTAGAGGAAATTAGCTAGCACAATTCAAGCTTCCCTTCTTAAGTATTCTGTGATATTTTTATCTTATGGTATAAAGTTTACAGTTTCCATCATTTCACTGTCTTCTGTTCCAAGGCTGTGCTCTAGCGGCGCCCGGTCGCCTCAGGCGACTAACATTTGGTCTCGGGCGACTGAAAAAGAAAAGCGGTCGCCCGTCCGGGCGCATAGATTTCGGCTTGTGTGAAAACCCGAAACGAAACCAGCAAACGTATAGAAACGGAACGGAACGGAACGAAACAAAAAGAAACTCCATCGTGCTCCCCGGCTCCCGCTAGCCCGAAAAGCAGTTTCAATAGTGGAGCGCGTGATTAATAAAACGAAACCGTCCTTTATGCAAATTTGTGTTTATTTAATTAGCTTCGTCCGTGGCATGCAAGATGTTTATCAGCACCATATTTGGCGACTTGCTCTCAATTGTGATCATTCGATCAAAATTTGACGAAAATGAAACTTTATGGTCTTCAAAGAAATTTTCTTAGTGGTTTTAACATGTATGTGGTTAATTTATAACAGGATTTCATGATATCACAAGTTCGCCAAAATAGAGTACGTGACTACTAAATATAGTAACTCGCTTCGCTGCCCGTGCCCGGTGAAGTGAATATTGAACGAGAGAGATTAAAAATGAAACTGTTTGGCAATTCTGCGGATTCCCTGGAACTGTAAGAAGTATACAACGATACTCTTTCAAAACGTCACGGATTAGTAAAGATTGTCATTCAGCAATGGTTTCCTCGGCCGGATGTCGCACAAACTTGCAATCAAGTTTTATTTAAACATCCTATCATTGGTTTTGTCTACTTTCTGAAATTTTAACTTTCTCGCAAATAGTAAGTTGCAATGACGAAGGCTTCCCGATTCACTGTAACTTTCTCTAAAGAGACCTAGATAAACTTTGAAGTCCATGCACGAATCAAAATCTCTGAATAAGGATTTTTTTATTGTTAATTATTAACTGATTCAACTATAAAATGGATTATTAATTAATTAATCAATTAATTAATTAATCAATTCGGGCGACCAACCTGGAAGGCTGGGCGACCTACTTGTCATGGTTAGGCACCTTGAAAATTTTCCTAGAGCACAGCCTTGTGTTCATTCATTTGTTTGCTTTCCTAACAATCACAAATGTGAGGAGCATATGAAAAGTGTATAGTTAATAACACTTTAATCCCTGAGTGTGACTAACATCTAATTTCTCTTTTCAATATCACCCCTGAATCAAGCATTAAGGTCATGAGAATAAAAGAATGATAATAAACTGAAGAACATCTTGATTGTTAAAAAAAATTCTCCTTGCCAGCACATATATTAATTATAAAATGTATAGAGTACAGTATGGAGACTATGCACTGATGTTAGGGTGTAAAGGGTTTAAGACATCATGCGATCAGTTTTTTCTATGTAGAGTATTGCTTGAATAAATGATTGTGGTGAGTGAAAGTGCATATTAAACATCATTCTATGGTCTTCTACTCTTCCACCTTAATTGGACGGTGCCATGTGTACAAAAAATAATTTTTAAGCACTGAACTTCAATTATTGAAGTTCAGTGCTTAACCCTTTAACTCCCAAGATCTCTAGATTAATTCTCCTTACTGTCTGCCAAATGATTCTCATTATGTTAGTGTGGAGAATTTGGTATCAGATCAATTAGTAATCCCATAATTGATATATTCTTTCTTTATTTGCATCACTTGTCTGCATGATATTGTAAAGATATAGTAAGGAGAAATTCTCTCTTGGTCACTCGCAGGAGTTGAAAGGTTAAGTAGCCTTTTTGGCTCCAAATATCAACAAAGAACAACAGTCACACCAAAAAATCTTTTTAAAGACACCTCTACAATGGTGGGTACACACAACTGACATGTATGAGTGAAGCATGTGAAGCATTAAGGTATAATTGTCAATTTACTTTTCATTACTTGCCAACAACTTATTTCTATCAGCTTTGAAAATTTCTGTATCCCCATTTTTACAGAAAAGCATTTTCCATGAACATTTAAACACTGAAGATAAGCTACCAGCAACAGGTTTTTCCACTGTAAGTATTTCATAACATCAGATTCTCATCACATTTTTTTGTTACATTTGAAAGCATAAGAATATTTTAAGTGACTTAGACAGAATTTCTCCTCACACTATCAGTACAATAAGAAGCAGACAAGTAATGAGAATAGAGAAAAATATCAATTAGGGGATTATTGGTTGATCCAATTCCAAATTCTCAGAACTAACGTCACATTAATTAAATGTATGGCAGATAGTATGGAGAATTATTAATGAAATCTTGGGAGTTAAAGGGCTAAGACACTCAGTAATCATATGTACCAGAAAGACAGTGAAGAAATAAAACATTATGCTCCAGTAAAGTGTTCTTATGTGGTATATAGTTTCAAACTCATTGAAATTAAGTTGACTTCATGATTCAGATTTTAGTTAAAGAAATGTGTAACATCTCTTTACAAGGATGAAAAGGGAATGCCATTCCTGAATTTTAAAATAGTAAATGCCACAAACTCAAAGCTGAATTTAAAAAAACTACTGAAATATGGCATATCAGTTCAGTTAAATTTTAATTATTAGCTGGCTCACAGAGATATAAAAGAGGCTTTGTGAAAAAAAACCAGGGCGATAAAATTAAAGATTCAGAAGAAGCATATAACATGAACTAATTTACTTATGTTCTCACCTGAATTCTGTACGGATACTGATATTCAGTATTTATCTTCTCACACTTGAATTAAAATAAAAAATTTAAATATCTGCAGGCAGGTTAAGGAGGAAATTAAGGGAGTAGATATATGTTACACAAAAAGAAACTGTTACCATAAAATAGAGCAGAAGTATATTACCTATACATATCTATGCTTCTGAATACAGCTTAAATAAGAATTTTTTAAAGCAATTATCGACATTTAGAAACTGGGTGTAATATACTGTCGTAAAAATTTTATTCTAACCTTCCTCCTTAAAGGGTGCCTTGTGTATTAAATATATCCAGTTCAGTACCTCCAGGGGTATAGGCCCTTTGGAGCTACAAAATAATAAAATAATTAATAAAGTATGTTATGCTTATCGAGAGGCAATGAAGTATAGTTCCCTGAAATCGAATGGAAAGTTTAAAATGTGCTTGACTTGTGCTACATATACGTATTAATCGTTCTTAATTACTTCGAAATTCCTAGGATTTGACTTAATTAATTCAAGAGCAAACATCTAAGCAGGTTAGAGAAATGGTTCACAAATTGTGGAAAATGTGTTAACAGAACTTCCCAAAATTATAGAGCCGATACGAATTTATCGTTCATTAGCACTTATGAAATTCCGAGATTGTACCTCAATGAATTCAGCAGAAAATATCCAGGAAGGTTACAGAAACGGACTCCTAAAAACTGCTCTTGAATTCGAAAACTGTAGCAATTATTTACGCCAACCATATGCATGTGCTTACCAGCGTGCTCTCCAGTTGCCAGAACCCCGTTTAATTACACGATCACAGCTCGGACGCTTCTTGCAAAAAGTGACGACAATCAATTTTAGAGATCGGTTCTTCAGTTTCTAGCATTAGGAGATTATCGTATCGCAAGCATGCTCATCATAACCCGAGCATTTAGTACGCCTCGAGATGGTGAGCAAAGGGAAAGTGGCTTCATGTTTTGTGAGACAAACCATTTTCTGAAGTTCGAACGAATCGAATAGAAAGCATGAAAACATAGCACTGAAAATTACCATGACCAAACAATGAAATTCAGTCATCCCGTAGAAGGACTAACTCCAGTTGGCCCGTGAGTTTGATCGCACCGCACATTTGCTCTCAGTAATTTAATCGTCAGATGTTTGACGGGTTCTCACATGACAATATAGTCAAAATCAAATTACCGCGCAACTTAATGTAAACATGAACATCGCTGACTCAATCTCATTATGTATCAACTTTAGGAAAGGCCAATAATTCGTTTTTCGGGTAAAACAAAACTTCGACAAAGCGCGATTTTTTTTAAAATGAATAGAGTAAATCTTGCTATAGCTAACTGAAGAGAGAAAGAGGTAAAAAACTTGCTCACGCCGTTCGCTATCATTTGAAACTCTGGGCAAAACAAAATCCGTAAGATAACTTCCTTTCCCTTAACACCACGTCTCCAAAGGATTGGATAAGAAATAACTTGATGAATTCGAACACTTTGAAATGTGATTCAAGAGATGAACCGGCGCGAGGATTTTTAGGTGATGAAGGCCGAGACGTGATTTGAATCATAAACTGAACTAGTATCAAACGACGACTGTTGAAAAAAGGTGTGAATTTTTCTGGTCCTTAGAGTAAGAGAAAACCTAGATAAGACATGACTTGCCTCCTCTTCTTTCTCGGATTCTTTGTAGTCCGTTTTGTTGATGACCTCTTTTCAGTCTGTTTTCAGGAGCGTCTCTGTAAAGATATTCGCCTTTTTACTTATGCCTTTTCTTGTCTTCTTTTGCTTTCCTCTCGCCGTATTCTGCCCATTTTGGCGTCCTTTCTATCTTTCATGTGCGTTTTTCTCGAATCTCTTTCCGCCTATTACTTCTTGCCTTCTTTGATCGCTTTGTCTCTTTCTCTTCAGTTTATTTTCACTCAAAACTCTCTCTCCACTCACTTGAATTAGAACAATTTCCTTTGGTTGACAAAGCTCTGCCGGTATTGTTGCTCTGCCCACGTGAAGCCTTCGTGTGGTGCCTAACCGTGTGTCCCCGGTGCACTGCACTAAAGTACTCGAATATGAGCACTTCATTGTAATCTGCTGGTGTCTCCTAGCGCACACTAATGGGGTATCCAAGTTACGCACGCAATCGTGCCTGCGAATTACCTTCTCCTTCGCCCTTCCGTTACATAATGGCCAAGATAGTGCCCGCAGTACAGTTGGCGCGCATGCTAAAAGTAGCGCCTTGTACGGACGCCCGTACAGTCGTAAGTCCAGACTTTATCGGCTTGATGGGTTACTGTGTATTACTTGTAGATAGGAAAAGGAATAATATTTCGCGTCCTTCTCGGCTTGTCTAAATTCCATCTGTACCCATTTTCTTCCGGAAAGTCCCATCTTTGATACTTGAAATCAAGAAAGAATTATGGAATGTTTCTATAGGTATTAGGTAAAAAATTACTCGAAGAATAAGAAAAAACCAGTTTCCAAGGTCTCTTAGACAGACAGGGCTTTCCTACGAATAAAACGTTTTCATGTAATTTTCTCCCGCAACTGAGGTAACATACCAAGACATATCATAATGAAATCTCTGTTAGAGTTAAATGTAGTATTAATTTCCTGTTTTATGTCCTTTAGGTAAATGCTTACGAGGTTGTCAAAAACGGCGTGACTATCACAGTGTTCGACACTCCAGGACTTGCAGATGCAACCGGCAATGATGAAGAATATCTGCGTAAAATCAAGGAGAAAGTAACCCACTTCGACCTGTTTCTGTACTGCATTGAGATGACCACTAAGCGATTCCGCACCGACGACTTGGAAACGATAAAGAAGCTTACAGAAGCCTTGGGGGAGAAACTTTGGGAACATGCTCTGGTGGTTTTAACCTTCGCCAACGAAGTCCCTCTATCTCCAACCAAGAAGACGGCTGACGTACCTGAAGTAACCGTTTTCAATGACCGCTTCTTAGCTTTCAAGAGAACGATAAAGAAACATTTGTTTGATATAGGAGTAGCTGAAATGACAGTGACTAATCTGCCATTTACGCCAGCCGGAGAGTTGGATGACCCAAGACTTCCAGATAGAGAAGACTGGTTGACAGCATTTTGGATCGCAGCTTTCAAACGTATCAACAGGAACGCAAAAGCTGCTTTCCTGATGGCAAATGTCGATCGTATTTTATTTTCCTCCACCATTGGTGAGGGAAACGAAGAAAGCAAAATAAGGGAGGATGGCAACGTTGTCAATCTTAGCCAGAAATTATCCATCGAAGAAAATAATGCAATTGCAGAATTCAGAGCAAAATTGAAAGAGAACGCCTTTGACAAAGAGTTGAGCCGCTGTTTGAAGAAAACTGAGACGTCCGATGAACCTGAAGAAGAGTGTCCCACATCACCTGGTCAAGGTGCAAAGGTGTCAGGCCCCTCCATCAAGGTGGACGAAACGTGCTCTGAAGGCCTTTTTAAGGACATGTTTGGCGATGTAACAGGGAACCTCATCGGTGCGCTGACCGGTGCTAAGTTTGGTAGAAAGTACCAAACATTCTTCGGCTGGTTTACGAAGTATTTTAAGAAGTTTTTCCCAACTTCTCGACCCACTTTAGCTTTAAAGGATAGGCCAGAGAGCAAGAAGGAATGATCACCAAAAGAGTGAAAAGAGGTAAACCGTGTGCCATTGAGAATATCAACCACTTAGATTTTGAACATATAATCTATCAACGAGAATGAACTTTGTATACTTAAAAGGTTCATGCCATATTTCTGAAAACAAATGCACTGTAGAAAAAAGGGTCGGATAGGTTGCATGTTATATGTAGGATCGTTAGAGGTCCAAGCGTTTTTTTGTTACAAGATAAGCCGAGTTTCAAGCATCTGCATATAAAGTTGCTGAGTACAATGAAGCTATTTGATTCAGATTTAGAAGACCGATTCATTAAACTTTGGAAAATAGCATTTGTGATTTGTCTTTAATTAGTGTTTTTAGTAACACCATCAAAAGGAAAGGATTATAGAGTTTCTGTCTCCGTGCCTGAATTTTACAGGAAAGTGAAAGTATTCACCAGGTGTTTGTGAACTTTGATAGGAGAAAGCCTTGTCAGAGTACTTCGTTGTTTAATTTCCTCATTATGCAGTTCTGAAGAGCAAACAAGGCCCGATTGAATCTGTTTATTCTATGTGCCAACTTGTGCCTGTTTCCTATCATGCTTCTAGCTTCTGTGAGACCGACCATTACTTATCGCCTGAGGGGATGAGAGGAAAGAAGGATTTTCGTTGTGTCATGATAGAATTTATCTGATCCCCCCACAAAGGCTTTGTAGGGTTCTAATGAATCCCACTCATTGATAGGCAATTTTCATATGTCCACAATCGTGTAGGATTTCTCGTCTTTCATATCGGTCCTTAACCGCAATCACGTGGGATTTCTTGTCTTTCATGTTCACGATCGTGTAGGATTTTTTTTTTGATATCGTTTCCTTGATTTATGGTTTTAAGCCGCCTATTAACCTGACGGCGGGGGCAATGCAATGGAAGGCGGGAGTCGGGAGGCAGAGGAACACAAAAGTACAGGAGACGAGAGAACGTAGTACGTGAGTGGGAGGCTGTGACCAACTCTCAGTCCTTTCCCCCCGCTAGACACTAATTCTAAGCTGCATCAAATTTAATCAAGTATGCAATCAAGGTGTTTACGCATCTGTTGAACTGAAAGCTTGATGTATGGTTTTAGCTGCCTATCAAACCTGAAGGCGGGGGTAATACAATGGAGGGCGGGAGTCGGGAGGCAGAAGAACACAAAAGTACGGGAGGAGAACGTAGTACAAAAAGTGGGAGGCTGTGACCAACTCCCAGTCTTTTTCCCCCCTTCCCCCCCCCCCCCCCCCCACTAGACGCTAATTCTAAGCTGCAACGAATTCAACCATGCATGCAATTAAGGCGTCAACGCAACTGTTGAACTGAAAGCTTCAGTCACTTCGTGTTGGACACAGCATTTTCAAAACGGTAAATGATCGAATAACGTGATCATTTTCGTACAATCGGCGTCAAATCAGTGTAGAATCAGTAGTATTTTCGTATACCATTTCAAAGTCAGATAACAAAGCCCGAACGCCGACTGGCATGACAATACCTTCCAAGTATCACTCAGTTTAACCACAACCAGTGTTTTATTGAAGAAAGAACCGAAGACTAGTTTTGCAATACTGAAAGTACTACACACTGCAACTAGCAGGATGTTTACCTCCACTCTTTTATATTCCGGCGGACGACGTTGAAGACTTATATTCGAATAAGAGCGATTGAAACCACGGCATAAATGAAATCTTAGATAAATTACACATCCTTAGAAGTATAATCACGTACGAAAAGCTAATACAATCGGCAGAGGGCTCCGGTACGACTGGCAAGATAAAACAGCCCACGGAAGATTTCGTAGCAGACAACTGTGCAACTGTGTAGTCAACCCTCCAGGGTAAACCTATCACTTGATCCCTAACCGACGCGCTATTGATATACACAAAGCATGCCTATCAAGCTGTAAACCACATACAATTCGAGTATTTGATTGCATGCTTCACTTAAATGCAGTGAACACGCTCAACGGAAATGTTAATAGTGGATATGAATCTCTTTTGAAATGCCATACTTGGTACGATTTCCGAGAATAAGCGCATGTTGATCTTTCGTGGAATACTAATTTTGTTTCCACTGGCTTTGATTCTGCAATGACCTTGCACTATACTTATGTCGTAAAGCTACGGAAAACCCTCTTTGACAAAGGTAGGCCTTCTTATCAACGCGGGTTTAGTGAACGAAAATGTTTCAGTACTTGCTCAAATTTATAAACTGCTACTAAGATAGTCGAGGCAGAAAGTACACGAAAATTCGATGAGTACTCACGCACCGTGAAATATTATCAAATTACTCTGAGATAATATTCATAGTCGAACTGAAGGGTAGAAGCTTTGAGTAATGTGAATCTTTCAATCTTTATATACGACGAATTACTTCGATCGGGTCTCCTGTTGTCACTTTTCGAGCTTCAGATTTTGCAGACCAAATTATTCAGTATGGCGAAATTATTTTCTTTGAAACACAAGGTCAAGCTGGCTTGAAGCCATGAATATCACATAAACAAATAGCAAAGCAATAAAGCCATTTGATAAAGAAGACCGATTTATTAAACTATGAACAATGTAATTCGTGATTTGTCTTTAATTTGTGTTATCAATAACTGCCATAACCCCATCAGAAGAAAATGATTATAGAGTTTTTGTTTCCGTACCTGAATGTTACGAGAAAAGATGGACAAGAGTATTTACCAAGCGTCTGTGAACTTTATGGGAGAAAGCCTTCTCCGAGTCCTTTGTTGTTTAATCACCTCATTATACAGTTCTGAAGAGCAAACAAAGCCCGCTTGAATCTATATATTCTCTGTGCCTACTTGTGCCTGTTTCCTATCAAGCTTCTAGAACATTATTTATCGCTGGGGGACTGGGGGGAAGGGAGGATTTTGGTTGTGTCATAATAAAATTTTCCTGATTTTATCCCCCCTCCCCATAGGCTCTGTAGGGTTTTAATGAACCCCCCTCATCAACAGGCAATTGTCTATAGTCCCCCTTCATAGTTTTCAAGGAAAGACTGATACCCCCTCCGTTCCCTCTTAAAAGTTTGTGTTCCTCCTAAAATCCTCCCACTCCTCCCCCCCCCTCCTCTTACTTCAATTAGAGTCAAACCATACCTTCCACGGTCTTTACATGTACTAAAAATAAACAAAAAAACAAACAAAAAACAAGTTTAGCGTGAGATAAAAGAGACATGTATTAAAGTTCGTTGTACTTTGGCTGCTCCAAAAGTTTTTAGCATGATCTTTGACCGGAAGAATTACACACCTTTGGGTTGGGATGACCTTAAAGTAGAACTTGACGTATGAATTTGTCAAGTCTCCCGGGTGATTTTTGTTATCACTGACTCACACTTATGGCACACGTGAGACATTGAATACGTACAACGTGATATAATCAAGACATAAGTACAAGAACGTGACTGCAAGTAGCGCTCACGAGAGCATTTAATGTTTTCAGTGTTCATTTTTCTCTTAGCCTTTTCCCGGAATGTTTGCTGTTATCCTTTGCCCCGCAACAACTCATATAGAAACTAAAGCCGATACGAAAAGCAAAGCCTTGTTGAGGCAAGATGGAATAGAAAATTATTTTTCCTTATAGACCATGATGATAGAATCGTCATTTTTGTATCCATCCCTACAATGACCATAGTACTATTAATTGTCTCCAAAACTTGCTGAAAAACTGTTTATCGAGTCAAAAATACCATAGGACAAAAAGAAAAAAGAAAAAAGAAGATGCAGTGCAATGATTGTGCAAGCGTCAAATTCAATCACAACAGTTATGCCTTCCCAGACCTCTTTCCCGTTCTTCGCCTTCGAAGTGTTTTGTCAACTGCTGACCGCGTTAACTGCGGAGCCTGTGTATTAGTTTCTCGTGTTACGAATTATAATGCACCGCTTCGTTAAGGTAACTCACACAGCCCTCTTCGAGACCGTCTGAGATACCAGTGTGGTTGTCAAACATCTTCACGTAAGACTTTGAGACTGAAACCCGCAAATACGAGAATAAACGAGAATTTGCATTATCTTTCAAGGTAAGTTAGTTGAATTAATTTATTTGAGCAACTGATTTGCCGATCAACATCTAATAGAACAGTACATCACAAGCATTCAGCGTGGCTAAAGAAATTCTGTAAAGATAAGCTATTCAACGCGTCACGAGAGTCTCACAAGCAAATGGCGTCTGTCGTGTATTCTTTAGTATCCCTCTATACGTCGAAAAATTCGGTTTATATTTGTTCAGGTCTTCACTAGTTGTCGCCGTTTCGAATTAAACAACACTGGTTAAAATAGCAGCTTTATTAGAATACGATACGCGATCCACGCTTGAAGAAGTTCGAGCCGATTTTGCAGGCCAAAATGGAGTAATATATTGTTATCGATATCAGTAACACGAACTACTTTCGCTCGTCACCAAAAAGAAATAGTTTTTTACGGGGTTTGGACAGTTTTAAACTTATTCCGAGACATTTTTCGACGAATCTTTGTGAGATAATTTGTTGTAAGATGTTTGTTCTTTTTCCAAGAATTCTCGCGTCTTTTTCTCGATACCAGCGTTGTTTAATAAACGACTGACTGATAAGTTTGTCAACAAAAGGCAAAAGATGACCAAAATATTGACCAAAACTCAGCTTCTTATGGTCACAAAAATAGCCTGTTTGTATAATTTAAAAGAAAAAACTAGGTCAAATAGCCTGTTTGTACAATTTAAAAGAAGAACTAAGAGTACTTTAAAAGCGAAGTAAGATTCCAAGAACCTCGCGTCTCTTTCTCGATGACCGCGTTGTTTGATAACGACTGACAAAAATAAGGTTAATAACAATGTCCCACAGATTATCTAAATAGTTAACGGTACTTGGCTTATTGGGTCACAGAGACTTTTTCTTGTTTGTACAATTTGATAAAAAATCCAAGAGCACTCTTAAAGCGAACCGAGCTTCCAAGAATGCTCGCTTCCCGGCTTCTCTCGAGAACAGTCTTACACGATTTCACAACTGACAGATATGGTTACCAGGCCAACAGATTACCAAAATACTGACTAACATTCAACATCTCGGAGTCACAAAAATGGCCTATTTGAATAATTTGAAAGAAAAACCAAACGCATACTTAAAAAAAGTAAAACTAAATGGAGAACAAAGCACTCTGAGTTTTGATGCCCGAATTTGATGAAAAACAAATATGTTTTTAGATCGAAGAGAATGAAATACAGCTTTAAGGATTGAATGCCTGAACTGATCAATGCGTTGAAGTGTCAATACCACACCAAATCGGATAAGGTGAATTGAGTGCAAGCAAATTAAATTTAAGATTTATCTAATTTTTTCACGGCGGTGTAAATTTTCTTGCATTCTACTCTTCCGTTGGGTAGCACCTGACCGGTAGTCAGGCGACTGATCCCTAATGGAAATAAAACACCTGACTGTAAGAGTATCAGCAGCCGAATTTTGATTTCTCGTTGTAATCAACAACTAAGTACTTACGTCTTCATAAATGTCTCCAAAGTGT